>NC_043979.1:933551-1011051 GCF_902148855.1 Sphaeramia orbicularis | reverse complement strand
AGACCCAAACGTCCACCTTTAACCCTTACAGACCCAAACCTCCACCTTTAACCCTTAAAGACCCAAACCTCCACCTTTAACCCTTACAGACCCAAACGTCCACCTTTAACCCTTAAAGACCCAAACGTCCACCTTTAACCCTTACAGACCCAAACGTCCACCTTTAACCCTTACAGACCCAAACGTCCACCTTTAACCCTTACAGACCCAAACGTCCACCTTTAACCCTTACAGACCCAAACGTCCACCTTTAACCCATAAAGACCCAAACGTCCACCTTTAACCCTTACAGACCCAAACCTCCACCTTTAACCCTTAAAGACCCAAACCTCCACCTTTAACCCTTACAGACCCAAACGTCCACCTTTAACCCTTAAAGACCCAAACGTCCACCTTTAACCCTTACAGACCCAAACGTCCACCTTTAACCCTTACAGACCCAAACGTCCACCTTTAACCCTTACAGACCCAAACGTTCACCTTTAACCCTTAAAGACCCAAACGTCCACCTTTAACCGTTACAGACCCAAACGTCCACCTTTAACCCTTACAGACCCAAACGTCCACCTTTAACCCTTAAAGACCCAAACGTCCTCCTTTAACCCATAAAGACCCAAACGTCCACCTTTAACCCTTAAAGACCCAAACGTCCACCTTTAACCCTTACAGACCCAAACGTCAACCTTTAACCCTTACAGACCCAAACGTCCACCTTTAACCCTTACAGACCCAAACGTCCACCTTTAACCCTTAAAGACCCAAACGTCCTCCTTTAACCCATAAAGACCCAAACGTCCACCTTTAACCCTTAAAGACCCAAACGTCCACCTTTAACCCTTACAGACCCAAACGTCAACCTTTAACCCTTACAGACCCAAACGTCCACCTTTAACCCTTACAGACCCAAACGTCCACCTTTAACCCTTACAGACCCAAACGTCCACCTTTAACCCTTACAGACCCAAACGTCCACCTTTAACCCTTACAGACCCAAACGTCCACCTTTAACCCTTAAAGACCCAAACGTCCACCTTTAACCCTTAAAGACCCAAACGTCCTCCTTTAACCCATAAACACCCAAACGTTCACCTTTAACCCTTAAAGACCCAAACGTCCACCTTTAACCCTTACAGACCCAAACGTCCACCTTTAACCCTTACAGACCCAAACGTCCACCTTTAACCCTTACAGACCCAAACGTCCACCTTTAACCCATAAAGACCCAAACGTCCACCTTTAACCCTTACAGACCCAAACGTCCACCTTTAACCCTTACAGACCCAAACGTCCACCTTTAACCCTTACAGACCCAAACGTCCACCTTTAACCCTTAAAGACCCAAACGTCCTCCTTTAACCCATAAAGACCCAAACGTTCACCTTTAACCCTTAAAGAC
Organism: Sphaeramia orbicularis; assembly: GCF_902148855.1. Lineage (NCBI taxonomy): Eukaryota > Metazoa > Chordata > Actinopteri > Kurtiformes > Apogonidae > Sphaeramia > Sphaeramia orbicularis. The sequence goes on along the minus strand of NC_043979.1, from coordinate 1,009,655 downwards.
CCAAACGTCCACCTTTAACCCTTACAGACCCAAACATCCACCTTTAACCCTTAAAGACCCAAACGTCCACCTTTAACCCTTACAGACCCAAACGTCCACCTTTAACCCTTACAGACCCAAACGTCCACCTTTAACCCTTAAAGACCCAAACGTCCACCTTTAACCCTTACAGACCCAAACGTCCACCTTTAACCCATAAAGACCCAAACGTCCACCTTTAACCCTTAAAGACCCAAACGTCCACCTTTAACCCTTAAAGACCCAAACGTCCACCTTTAACCCTTACAGACCCAAACATTCACCTTTAACCCTTACAGACCCAAACGTCCACCTTTAACCCTTACAGACCCAAATGTCCACCTTTAACCCTTACAGACCCAAACGTCCACCTTTAACCCTTAAAGACCCAAACGTCCACCTTTAACCCTTACAGACCCAAACGTCCACCTTTAACCCTTACAGACCCAAACGTCCACCTTTAACCCATAAAGACCCAAACGTCCACCTTTAACCCTTACAGACCCAAACGTCCACCTTTAACCCTTACAGACCCAAACGTCCACCTTTAACCCTTACAGACCCAAACGTCCACCTTTAACCCTTACAGACCCAAACGTCCGCCTTTAACCCTTACAGACCCAAACGTCCGCCTTTAACCCTTACAGACCCAAACGTCCGCCTTTAACCCTTACAGACCCAAACGTCCGCCTTTAACCCTTACAGACCCAAACGTCCACCTTTAACCCTTACAGACCCAAACGTCCACCTTTAACCCTTACAGACCCAAATGTCCACCTTTAACCCTTAAAGACCCAAACGTCCACCTTTAACCCTTAAAGACCCAAACGTCCACCTTTAACCCTTAAAGACCCAAACGTCCACCTTTAACCCTTAAAGACCCAAACGTCCACCTTTAACCCTTAAAGACCCAAACGTCCACCTTTAACCCTTAAAGACCCAAACGTCCACCTTTAACCCTTACAGACCCAAACATTCACCTTTAACCCTTACAGACCAAACGTCCACTGTCGACTAAAAGTATCTACTGATCTAAACCGTTGATCTAATTCTATCAATACATGTATTATTATATGTTTTATAATTATTATAAATGTATTATTATGTTTATTCTATTGTTTTCCTTGGTATTTTTATTTCACTCCTTTTAATTGTAGAGTTGTTTTTATGTCTTTTTAATCTATTCTTGTGTTTTAGTCTATCATTTTGCTTTTTTATTCTTCTGTACGACACTGTTTTTAATTATACAGCTGCTTTATGTCTTTAATCTATTCTTGTATTTTATTCTTTTATTTTGGTTTTTCCCCTGAAAGTCACTTTGGAAAAAAGCGTCTGCCAAATGCATAAATGTAAATGTACATGTCAATAATTGGTGTAAAATACAGTTCTTCATCTTTTCATGGTCCTCAGATATGACCATACTTGGACATTCAGAGGCTCCGTAGTTACCGTGGAAACACCGTCATCTTCTCCAACATTGGTTCTCCAGTCAAACCCATGCAGGTGGATCAATGACAGTGGGTGGATGCACTGGGTTTATGTTCAGTTAATGACAGATTTTATTGAAAAAGTCACCTTTTCTTCAGTTTTTTCTGTTTTGATACAATAACCTTTAACTTTAATCTGAGCTTTTATGAACATCTTCATGATCTTCATGAATTAAATATAGGAAATAAATTATTTTCATGGGGGAAAAAAATGCAAAATTCAGAAGATAATATTATAATAAATTGTGATAAATCACATAGGAAAGGTGAAATAGTTTTCATTTCATTTTTTGGGTGTAATAGTGGACGATAAATTAACATGGAAGCCACATATTGCTTATGTAAAAAAAAAAAAAAAAAGGTGTCTAAAAATATTTCTGTACTGAATAAAGCAAAATATATGTTGGATTATAAAGTAATGAGAATTGGATATTGTTGACTTATTCTGCCATATTTGAGTTATTGTATTGAGGTTTGGGCCAATACATATATGAGGAACACAAAGCCATTGTTTTTATTACAAAAAAGAGCAATAAGAATCATGTATAATATTAATTTCAGGGAACATACAAATGAGTTGTTTATTAAAGCAGGGGTCTTAAACATGCGGCCCGGGGGCCATATGCAGCCCGCCAAAAGTTCCAATTCAGCCTGGGGATGTTTTTGCAAAGTCAAAAATTCCACAGTCTTGAATTGAATTAAGCAAAAAAAAAAAAAAAAAAAAAAGCTCTAATTAAGGAAAAAATGTTGAATTAAGCAAAAAAATAAATAAAAATCTTAAATTAAGCAAAAAATCTTGAATTAACAACTTCAAATTTTTGTCTTTGTTTTAGTGCAAAAAAATAACATTAAATTATGAAAATATTTACATTTCCAAACTATCCTGTGACAATAAAATGTGAATAACCTGAACAAATATGAACAACTTTAACTGTATGAAATTCAGTCCAGTTTGAACTCTTTTCTTCCTGTTCCTCAGTGTTTAGTGTCTTTGGAGATCTGATCCACAATGCACATGGACTAATGAGAAGTGGAGGAAGAAGACTGGGAAAACTGCACTGATTTTACTGAAGAAATCTCAGTTTTTTCAGGTTATTCACATCTTTTTTGCTTGGATAGTTTATATAAGTAAGTATTTTCATAATTTAATGGGGTTTTTTTGCACTAAAACAAAGACAAAAGTTTGGAGTCGTCATTATTTCTAGGTTCTTCCATTTTACTGGTTCGGTCCACTGCAGATCAAACCAGGCTGAATGTGGAACCTGAAAGAAAGTTAGTTTGAGAGCCCTGGGTTAAAGTCTCACTGCAAACATCAGCAGCATGTTTCTGTGTCCAGTCCAGGGTCTGTATCTTCTCCCTCCTATAGACTGCACAGACTGCAGGAGCCATCTGAAGCCTCCTCTGCTCCTGGCTCTGTATGTTTTCCATCCTATAGTTTGCACAGACTCCATTTGCAGCCTCCTGTGCTCTTACTTCTTTCTTTTCTCCATCCTATAGTTTGCACAGACTCCATTTGCAGCCTCCTGTGCTCTTACTTCTTTCTTTTCTCCATCCTATAGTTTGCACAGACTCCATTTGCAGCCTCCTGTGCTCTTACTTCTTTCTTTTCTCCATCCTATAGTTTGCACAGACTCCATTTGCAGCCTCCTGTGCTCTTACTTCTTTCTTTTCTCCATCCTATAGTTTGCACAGACTCCATTTGCAGCCTCCTGTGCTCCTCAGTGCATTCTGCAGTCAGCTCTACGTAAACACCGCTCGCGGAGCCTACGTCGCTACGCCGGACTGGCACGCGCTGGAGCTGGGTGTGAAGATGGCGGACGAGGAGGCCGAGAAGGACCGTGGTCCTGAGAACGGTATCAGTGCAACCATAGGGGAACTCAAACAACGCTTACAAGAACTGCAGGACGTCGTGTTTAAGGAAAGGAATGAATGTCCAGTCCAGGCTTCTCTGAACTATTGCCAAGAATTTTGTAGGGTAAGTTATTCCCCTCACACATATAACCAACAAGCTAGCATGTAGCCTTAGCAGTATTACGTCTTGGCTTATTATTACCTGATGATTTTAACATCAAGTTTATGTTGAATGGGCTACAGCGGTGTTTTGTCCAGCAACCGTCGCAGTATAATTAACTGAGAAGTTCTTAAACATTGGAACACGGACAAAGTGAATTGCACAAATATAGTAAAATGATGGTCGACAGTCACAGTAGCTAGCTTAGCTGTTAGCATGTCTTTTGCTTTATCTGCTTCCAGTGGTTCATATAAGCTGTTCCACTGAAATGCTCTGAATGCTATTAGAGGTCTGCAACTTTAGTGTTTGGAGAATGAAAACAGCTACACGCTAATGCCGGTCCTTTCTGCTTCGTAGACTGTAAAATCACCGTCTTCTCACCTCGGCTCTGTGTTAGCTTAGCTTTACGCTCTGTATGTTTAGCTTTATGCGCGTTCACGTGATAATCATTTTACTGATTGTCTGTGCTGGTGCTGGCGTTAACGGCTCCGGTTAAAGCTTCTGTAGCAGCTCATTTCACCGCTTTTGGTGTGCTCAACAACTTAGGTTTTTAAGATGAAGATACTTTAAGTCATGTATAACTATTTGATGGGATTCCAGGGGTGTGTGGCAGGGATTTGAGACTCTTTCCCGCGATGAATTTCGTGTGTGTACGTGCCGAATGGAACGCACGCCCTTGCGGGATAGCGCGCATTTCTTCTGTTCATTGTAGTGGCACAGTCTGGATAAAAAGCCTCTGGCATTGGGTCCGGACAGTCTGCATACGCTGCGGTATATTCCCCCCAAACATCTATTTGCACAAGTTAGTGGTCAGTAGTCCGTGTTGGACTGATGGGTGTGTGTGTGTGTGTGTGTGTGTGTGTGTGTGTGGGTGGGTGGGTGGGTGGGGGGTTTGGATCAGATCCCCCTCCTTATCATCACTACACGTATTGTCCACTGGATCTGCATCATATGCGTTAGCTGCACCGCTCTGGGAGTGCAATGCACTGCTGTCAGGTTTTTATGAATGGAAGTGTGACAAATATCCCCAGAACTAGTGGACAAAGGAATACAAGAGAACTGAGGCAGTAAAAGGTCAAAAGTGCATCGTCTGGACCAGGGCCCTCAAACATGCGGCCCTCCAAAGGTTCCAATGCTGCCCTTGGGATGAATTTTCAAAATGCAAAAATTTCACAGTCAAGGCTGTGGAACTCATTTTAGTTCAGGTTCCACATACAGACCAATATGATCTACAGTCAAATAACAGCAGAAGAACCAACAAAAAATAATGACTCCATATTTTCTTCTTGCTTTGATGTGAGAAAAACAGTCTTGTATTATGCCTATAAATAGTACATATGTCACATTTTTTTCTTGTTTTAGTGCAAAAAATAACATTAAATGATGGAAATATTTACATATCGACAAAAATTTCCTTAGGGGGTCAAATGAGTGGCCTTTTTTGTCAAAAAAAACAGTTGTCATAAATGCATAGAACTGTGTGTAAATAATGCTAATCCATTTGTGCACAGACTACTGATATTCTTTGACAGTGGAAGCTCTATTTTCATAAATATTGGATTTGGAATAGCACGTGTATGTGAAAACTTTTGCTGGTGGACGGACGTGACAGTGGACGGACGTGACATTACCCATGATGCTCTGGGTAGTACCAGTACTTTATTGGAAATAAACTTATAGACTTACTATTGCTAATTCTCCTCTTACTCGTAAATGTTAGTATTGTGGATCTAAAACAATCCCAGCTGACACAAAAACACTAAATGTGTCAGTGGACGGATGTGACATGGTTGTTGTGGATCCCATCATACTGATGCTCGGCAGCCATGTCACCGTTTCCATGTCATCAAAATTTATTGTATAGTTTATCATCAGACTAAAGAGTAAATAACAACATAGAATTATTATTTCTTTATAAAAATGCTTATTATTAGAAAACTGTTGATTTAAAAAGTGCCGTGTGCCATTCTTCATGTATGTATTGGTGTAACATAAACAGGATGGATCAGCACCATACTCCAGATTGAACCTGTACAAATAAAACATGTGATATGTAGGAGAGAATCTAGGAAGAAAAACTGGGGAATCTAAAAGAATAGAATATTTGTTTTTCAGGTAAATTCAGTTCAAATATAACTTGGCCATTTATGACATGAAAATATAGCATTAATTGTGCTGAAATTGTTCATTTTTGAGCTGAAAACATAGTTCATATGAGCATCAACATGTTGAACAGAACTGAAATCCTGTACATTTGCAGAACTGTCATTTACCAACACAAAGTTCCTTTGGGGATTCACTTCGATTGATTTACTATGAACAAAGACACAAATAAGACTTCTAAGCAAATTTTAGCCAATTTACAAACTATCCTGAAACAATAAAATGTGAATAACCTGAAATGTCTAAAGAAAATTCAGCGCAATTTTAACTATTTTCTGCCTGTTCCTCAGTGTTTAGTGTCTTTGTAGATCTGATCCATAATGCACATGGACAAATGAGAAGCTGAGCCATAACATTGTTTAAATTGCATTCAATTTTCTTAAGTTTTTTATTTCAATTTCAGTTTTGTCAGGGTTTTTTTTTTTTTTTTTTTGATAATTTATAAATTTAAGTATTTTCATAATTTAATTGGGTTTTTTTGCACTAAAACAAAGACAAAAAATTGGAGTTGTCATTATTAATAGGTTATTCTGTTATTATTTTATTGGTCCGGCCCACTGGAGATCAAATCGGGCTGAATGTGGAACCTGAAAGAAAGTGAGTTTGAGAACCCTGGTCTGGACGAACATTATCCATGTTTCTAAATTCAGATTTATTTATTGTCATTCAATAAAAACATCCCAGATGCTGTTACAGAATGAAATAGCAAAATGCACAGCACAAAATAAAACACAGAAAAGATTTTAACCCTTTCATGCATAGTGGTCACTACAGTGGACAACTGTTCAAAGCTGTTCTGTTGTATATTCATGGATTTCGTTGTTTTAGTTGCGTATCAGCCAACACATTGGGCGCTCATGCATCATCCCATACACTGCAATTCATACCATTACTGTAACTTTACTGTTCTAGATAAACCTGATCTCCAGTAACATGTTTGTGTGTAAAGCAACTGCTTGTTATTTTTATTACACTGTAATTAACAACAAAAAATTTGTTTTTTGGGGGTTTTTTTTTGTATATTATCTCCATGAAATGAGTAATGATTAGTGTTAGAATATGTTAAAATGTGAGAAAATATCAGATTAGCAGCATTAAAAATGTTTTTCTGTCATAGTTGCCACACATTATATTAGTAAATACATGTTTCTTAGCTTCAAAAATTAAATGCATGGTGTCCAGCTGAGTGGACATTTTGGCAAATCCATGAAAAATTGGTTCATAAAAATTTTTTCAATGGCATTGTTTTTTTTAATGCCTAAAGAGGGAAAAAAAAAAACACTCAGGAAAGAAAAAATCTTGATTAAGGTTCTTGTAATTCATGCACGAAAGGGTTAAAAACACCAACTAAAAACAACTTATGTATGTGATGAAACAGTAAAAACTGCTCTAAAATAAATAAGTAAGTTAGTAAAGGTAAAAAAAAATATTGCACTATGGAGGGGTCACTATTGCACATTCTCTATTCTATTGCACTTCACCCCCTCAACTTTTGTTGAGCAGTTTAGATTGGTCATCATCTTGGCTACTGTCATCCATATTCACAAAGTAAATTTATTATTACGTGGCACATAAAACCTTAATCAAATATTTGTAGCATAAGCTCTTTATCCACACTTTTCAGTTATTATATCAAGGTTTGTGAAAACAATGTTTACATGTGCATTATTTTGGTCAAAACATAGAAAGTTGATTGAAAGTATGGATCGATCTGATTGTTAATTCTGTTACATTTATGCCAACACTGTAGTGTAAGTCTAATATTAGCTTACTTATGTTCATGCACCTTATGAAGATGAGCCATTCATTTGCTGAGAATTTTGGAACATAGAAAAAATATATATTTCTATTAGTCTTTTGAATGTAAATATCAAACAGTAGATGTGCCATGACTAAAATATTTAAAGCCAAATACCGAAATATATTTAAAAATGTGGTCCAATGCTGATTTTATTTTGTTTGTAACAAAATCAAAATATGTACTATGACCAAATAAGGTCCTAATTTAAAGCAGTAAATTGGGCAGATGTGATGGAATTGCCTTTAAGTGTTTTCGTACAGATATTGCACAAGGTAGATTTGACCAGATGACAAAAGAGGGAGTCAAAGGTCAAACAATGATCAGTGATGTAGAAAGAGTGTTGAAATGTGACACTTCTGTTTGTTTCATCCAGCATGTTTACACAGACAAAAGGAACTTATTATCATAATTATACAAAATATTTCCAGTTTTCTCGAGCAGTAGTGATATGGCCTTACTATGAATGACTGGCAGGCCTAGTCATGTTATGTTCATAAAAATTCTTCTTTATCGTATTATATGTAATTTACTCACAGTAACAAATTGCAGCATTTCAATCTATGGTATTAATGTAGAAAATCTGATTTAATTAGGATTGGGCTTTTTGTGTAAATGGAAGTAATCAAGTAAACGGATCCAGAGCCCAGACAGATGTGGCAGATCATATATGTTTAGGCTGAAGTTTGGACATGTGAGAAGCAGAGCGCAGGGTCTGTAAATGGAGCTGCATTTGCACTGGGCTTCTCATCCCACAGGCTCGTCTGTTGAGGGTCAGACTCACAAACCTTCAGTTACTTTTCTCACCAAGGTCAACATAAATACTTGGAACAAGAAAACTGACCAGGTGGATTATTCTCAGCAGAATTTATCGTTTTCATTTTTCTGAACACTGAGTGTGACTTATGTTGACCAAGGCCTCTGTTTTAGTGAAGGCAGTTCACGTGTGTGTATCTGAGGTGTTTATTTGGATACAGTTATGATTAGGGGTGTGTATTGGCAAGAATTTGGCAATACGACATAAATCAAAATACTAGGATCACGATATATCACAATATATCACGATACTGTTAACAAGGTAATATTTTTTGTTTTGTTTACTTTTTTTTAAAGATTATATCCTGAAAAAACTTACAGTTCAGCATTTGGATAAATAAAGTTTTAACATGTGGCTTTACCAGTACAAAAAAACCCACAAAAATAAATAAAAAATGTTTTACAGACGTTACAGTTTAAGATCCTGCTGAAATGTTCGTATCCTATTGCGAAAAGAATACATAGTGTTCAGTCCCTGAATCATCAGAACATTATTTTTGTATATTCCCAATAAAAAAAAAAACATTTGCCTCTTTCAGACAGTAAAAAGTGCTTTTAGGATGCTTGAAATAACCGTTATCAATTTCTGAAGCCCTATGTTTCATTTAGGATCCATTTATGATGAGAGCAGCATGTTTTGGATATTTGAATAAAGTCAATAAAATGATGTTCATTTTCAGTCCCCATGTCACACACCAGGAATTTAAATTTTTTTACTCATAAATGTTATTTGTGTCAATTGTACCATGTGTCATGTGACAGTACTTACTCAGACCTATTCATACATGTATGAAACAGATCAGTTATTGAGTTTAAACACACACTATTGAACAGGACATGTGTCCCTGTGGCACTGCTGAATCTGGTCCTAGATTGACACATAGATTTTAAAGGTTGCTATTTTCCTCCATTGTCTGATTTCCACAGCCAAACCGAAGGAGTAACAGAGGTGAGACAGGCTGGACTTTTACACAGCTGACCTGCATTCACCAATCAAAGGGGTGGTGATGCAGCACAGCAGATAGCGTGACGTATAACTTCTGCGTCGGAAATACTCCAAACGTAGCGGTGTTGCTAACCTCTCCAGAGTCGGCCTGTTCCACAAATGTTAGCATGGATAGAGTCCTCTGCCCAAAGAGCATACAGCTGGTGGATCTGAGCGTCCCCCCAGTTCCACATCTGTCTGGTCCCGTTAATTTGTTTGGTTATTGTACACAGCCCCCACTCATTTTTAAATCTCCTGGTGCAGGAGAGACAGTGGGTGCATATGGAGGTACCGGCTAGGGATGTAACGATTACCAGTATAATGATAAACCACTGTAAAACTGCAGATGGTTAGTATTAATGTTGAAATTCTAATTATCATGATAACTGTGTTTGATTACCGCACTTTTCCGGAGAAAACACCTAAAGATTTGCTTTTATGTCAAATATTTGAGTAGAGTTTTAATTTATTACAATTTTAATTTTTTGTACCTAATATTTGGAACCAATATTCACTTTTAAAGTCTTTGAAAAGGTTTGTTAAGCATCTGTGTGTCATTTATGCAATAAATTATATACATTTTTCAAATCGTATTTTATATTTTTTTGTGGGGTTTTTTTTTGTCTTTTTATGTTTCTATAGTAGGTTAAAGTAAAAAAAAATAATAGACAGATGATATAGATGAAGTTGTGCTGAAAAAAGAGATCCCAAACATGGGTATCGTAAACATTTGTTTATGTAGTATATAAAAGCAAAATCAAACATACTGAAAAACGGACAAAATAGGCTCAGACCACTAAGGGTTAATATTTGAATGTTTCTGCAACAGAAGGGACATTGTGCCAATTATTTTATTTTTGGTTTTTTTGTTGTTATTTTTTTTTTACAAAATACAACTTGGTTAAATTATTTCAGTGTGTGTATTAGTACTTTTTGAACATTCTGAGCACAGTTTCAACAATAGCGTGATAATAATGATAACCGTGATCATTTTGGTCACAATAACTGTTATATGAAATTTTCATATCGTTACATCCCTAGTACCGGCATGGATTCTGCAGTAGTCATCCCGGGTGCTGCGGCTTCGTGCCACAGGTGAAAATGGTATGTAGCCATGGCACCTGTGGCGTCTACTGCAGAATCCATGCTGGTACCTCCATATGCACCCACTGTCTCTCCGGCGCGGGGGTCGCAGTCATCAAAACGTCACACCTTGTTGCGGAATTAGAGGTGTTCCTTTTCCATAGCATTCCGGAATCCTGATTCCACCTTCCTCACGGCTCTGTTACTACCTCCAGAGGAGTTACAGAGCCGCAATAAAGGTGGAACTAAATGATCCACCGTTTAATTTATGCAGACATCGTTCTGGAATAAAGGTGAAATATTCCCGTAACAGAACTGCTGTGGAAAAGAGGCTATTTAGAGCCAGACAACTAATCACTCTCACATTCACAACTATGGGCAGTTTTAGCTTAACCGGTTAACCCAGTGGTTCCAACCTTTTTTGACTCCTGACCCCATTTTAACATCACAAATTTCTGGCAACCCCAGACATTCAAAACAGAGACATTTACTTTTTGCTGATAAAATGAATTTGTTTTTGATCATGTAATAGTTTGCTATACTATTTTGCAAATAAATATTCATTTTAGACAATGTTTAGTGTATATAATGTATATTATTGTGCTCGGAGGCAGTAAATCCAAGTGTAGATTACTGCACAAAGGGAGAATTTTATTTTCCTTGGTCAGGATATGTACAGTCAGTCCAGCTGTGATTTACAAGGCTGACAATTAATACTGAACAAACAAGAACTGAAACTATGAATTATGAAAGAGCTGCAGCATCTGAAACTGACCACAATGAACATTTGACAGATAAACAGAACCACAGTGCTGCAGTTTCAGACTCACAGTTTGTCTTTTATGTAATGGGATTGTCTGTCAACTCAACATATATTTTTTATTAGTAATTTTTTTTTTTTTTTTTTTTTTTTTTTTTTTTAATCAATTACTAGAAATTTCAGGCGACCCCATTTGAATTCCAGGCTACCCCAAGGTTGAAAAACACTGAGTTAACCTATTGGTGTCTTTGGATGGTGGGAGGAAGCCGGAGTATCCTGAGAGAACCCACGCAAACACAGGGAGAACATGCAAACTCCACACATAAAGGTCCTGATGTTAGAATCAAACCCAGGAGGTGACAGTGCTCACCACTGCACCACCTGAAACTGAAAGTGCATCACACATTTGAACAATGACCAGTCTTTCATTTGATTAGAAATGGAGGTCATCAGAAGTATACTAATGATCAAACTCATAAACAGGAAGTTGTTGACATGCTGAAATGAGTGTTTAACCAATAGTTTGTGTCCCAATAAGTAGGGGTGTAAGAAAATATTGGTTCTGCAATATATCGCAATATTTCATTTCACAATACTGTATCAATATTAAAAATTACTGTATTGATATTTTTAGATATTTATTCAAATGCAGTTATTGTGGAGGTTCATTTTTGTTTTTGTTTTTTTATATTTTATTTATTATTTTTTAACAGTCTTTTATTAAATAATGTTAATTCCTTTGTTGGGATTGCATGAAAATACTGTTCTGATGTTAGTTCTAAACTGCTAGAATATGAACATTTGAACAAGATCTTAAACTGTAATGTCTGTAAAACAGAATTTAAGTTTTAATCAAGGTTATAATAGTTTTGGATTTTTCATTCTAGTTTAGTTTTATTTAGTTTTGACTTTTTTTCTCTAATTCAGTTAGTTTTAATTAGTTTTTAGAGCAGGTTTGCTAGTTTTTATTAGTTTTTGTAATTTTCTAAATGCTTAGTTTTAGTTTTTTTTGTATCTTTTTTCTTCTTTGCCGTCATATTCAAATAAATCCCAGACAGGACTCTGCTGCTTTTTCCCAGCTTTAGTCTCCATATTTCCAGGTAGAATGGGGTCAAGAAGATGTCTCTAAACCACAAGTGAACACAAGTGACGGACCATAAATATCATATGGTGCCAGCAGCTAAAATTGCTCGAGGGAAATAAATCGATTTCATATCAATCCAACATTGACAAAGACGAAAACAAAGGGAATTTTATCCATAACTTTTATCTGTTTTAGTTAGTTTTGTAAACACACAATACAGTTTCAGTTTAGTTATTGTTTTTTTCTTTTAATTATAGTTTTTATTTATTTCAGTTCACGAAAATGTTCTTACAATTCTAGTTTTCGTCATTTTGTTAGTTTTCGTTAATGATAATCACCGAGGTTTTAACACAGGAACATGTTGGGATATAGCATTAGATCCTGTTCTGATCAAATAGAAGTGTGTTTAGTATTTGTGCAGATTTCGGGTGTAATTCAATTCTTCAAGGAAATAATCATTTAAAAAAAGAAACAAGCAAAAAAAATCGCCTTTTTAACCGAATCATGATACATCGTATTGTGGTCCTAATATTGTGATTTGTATCATTTTGCCAGATTATTACCGATACACACCCCTACCAATGACAGTTGAGTGGATCTCATTTGGAACTGCTTTTGAAGTAAAAAAAAAAAAAAAATGAGCTGTGTAGGACATGAATATGTTCCCAGCTGATGGTGTGTGTGTTTTTGTAGACACTGCTGGAGTATGCAGGCCGATGGAAGATAGAGGAAGAACCTCTGCCCCTGGTGGAAGTGTACATGGTTGCCTTGCTGAGTTATGCCCAGGCCTCTCCATACCTGTCCCTGCAGTGTGAAAACGTTCCCGTTGTGGTGGAGAGGCTGTCACTGTAAGTAGCACCAGTCACTTCATTAAGCTCACTTACACTCATTGGTTTTTCCACATAATTATGTCAACTACACTGCTCTGTAATGCCAGCAGCAGTCCTGTTGACTAAGATCAGCTTTACTGAAGTGTCTGTGAACATTTGGCTTCTTCCAGATAGGAATTAATACCCCGTGTTTGTGTTTTGTCCGTTCTTTTTATAGGAGTTTTGTGGAGCTCTTACTTTCACTGAAGGACGAGGTACCAGATGGATTATGGACAGAATTCAAGTCGTGTATCCAGGTAAAGCAGCAGATACTTATTTTATTGGATTAAGAATCATCCTTACAAATTCCAACATCTTCAAATTTTGACTCAGATTAAACTGCACTGAAACTCAACTATAACAGGGTTTCTGCAGGTCACTAAAAAGCATTAAAAGTAAAATGGAGAAGGATATAAGAATATTTAGCTGGCCGGTTTATGCTACAAGTTTCAAACCAGGGATTATGAATAATAAATTTAAAGAGTGGGCAAATAAGGGTCTAAATATATTAAATACTTTTATCAAAAAAGGGGGAAATTATTACCTTCCAAAACTTACGACAAGACTTTGATTTAGAACATTGTGACTTCTTTATGTACCTTCAGATCAGAGACCATTATCAGAAAGAGATAAAACCAGACCTCCCAGGTGAAATAAACCAGATCACTGAAACTGTGGGTAAAGCGTATCAGAACGAAAGAGGAAAAGTGAGATCCAAACTGTATCAGGGATTGGTGTCAAACAGGAAAACTTCAACTCTGTGTATTAGAGATAAATGGAAAAAAGAACTGTTGGTAGAATTAAGTGATGATATATGGTATGAAATATGTGAAACTCAAGTGACTACATCTAATTCCAGAAATTGGAAAATATTTTGTTGGAAAAACATAATGAGATTTTTTATAACACCACAGATCCAGAAGGCTTCACTATCCTTACCTCAGCCCTGTTGGAGGGTGTGCAGTGAGCAGGATGTGGGTCATGTTTTTTGGCAGTGCACAAAATTATCCCAATATTGAAATAATATCAGCAAAGAACTTGGAAAAATATTGGCATATGAGCTACCAAGGACGTGTTCTGTGTTATATTTGGGTCATTTAACAGGAAAAGACAAACCAAGTAAGGATAAATATTTGATTAAAATCCTCTTGGCATCATCTAAAAAAGTCATCACACGAAAATGGTGCAAAGAGGACCCCCCCCCCCCGATCCAAAATAATTGGAGAGACAATGTGGAAAAAATTCATAACATGGAGAGTGTTACGTTTATCATAAGACTACAGCAAGCAACTTGTGAAGATCGATGGAAAAAATGGACAAAATACAGGACGACCACTGACACTATGTTCTAAATGTTTGTGTAGTCAAATTTCTAAAATGAAACAATAAAATGTAAGTTTAAAAAAAGCATTAAAAGTCATTAAATAGATTTAAATGGCATTAAAAACCATTAAATTTGATGTCCAGAGGCATTAAATACACTAAATACACTTGATGGAAAAAAGCATCGTTATTCATGATTTATTTTGATTATACAAACATTTAACAATTTTGATCCAAAGTATAGGGTGATGATTGACAGGCGGAACCCTTTAATTGGCTATTGTTTATGGCCGATACACAAAATCACAACACCAGATGCTTGGAATGCAACGTGCTGTGAGCATGCTCATGTCGTGGCGAAAGAGTGGAGGGAATATTAGCAAGTGTGGGAAAAATGGGGAAAATGCAAATTTCAGCAGAAATAATTGGAGGAGGAACTTTTCAGAACCTGGTTAAAGCCTGTGGACGGTAAACTGTCATAAAACTATATATAAAAGTGTATCTGCAGTTGGAAATGGGCATTAAATATGTTTAAAGTGGCATTAAAAAGGGCATTAAATCCGATTTGCTGACACCTGCAGAAACCCTGAATAAGGACTTGGCATACAATGACACAAAGAATTGTTTTTGTTCAGACACAATGAAAGTGATTGACTTGAAAACTATGCTGATGAATAAATGAGGCTCAGTCTGACCTCTGATTCTCACTTGTTTATTTGGTAGTGTTTGTTCCACAGTAGACTCAACTCCACCAAAAACACTGAGTATGTTTCTTACAGGTTGTCTGTATTGTGTATCTAACTGTAGTTTTTCTGCTGTGTGTAGTTTGCTCATAATAAGCTGCAGGAGAATGGGATCGCTCATCTGTCCATGCTGTCTGCTTTGGGCCAGCAATACGGCATTTGGACCAACTGGGTCCTACAAGACATTCTGTCCCACGCAGACGTACAGAAGGAGCAAAGTGAGTTCATGTGCAAAATTCTGACACTTGATATTAGAGTGACGTCTTAGGGAAAAGATCAGTTCCAGTTCTGGGTTTCAGACAGTAGATACATTCAGAATAAATATTTGTTCTAAGAAATGGATAAAAAGTAGGTACAGGTACTGCTGATGATCAGTAGGGATGTCCCGATCCGATCTACACATCAGTATCGGCTGCCGATCTGGCATTTTTTAGAAGATCAGATTGGATTTAGTCATGAGATTAGAGCTGAAACGGTTAATCGATTAGGTGCTTGAAGCCAATGCAAAAATTCACGATTTGATTAATCAACTTGAATTGATTGAAGGGAAATATTCTGTTACAGTTTTCCTGAATTGAAGCTTCTTTCTGCATGTGAAACACAACAGTGGAACCAATGTTAAACAGCAGAGAAATGAAGGAAACAAAGCTTTGATTGAGGAGAATTGTGGTTTAATGTGTTTTGTTTTTTTGGATCACTTTGAGTTAATTAATCGTTTCAGCTTTACACAAGATCAGGCCGATCCAGACCCAGTTCTGGGGTGGGGGTTAACACATGTCCTTCTCCCTCAAATTAAAGTTTCCAAAGGTAGGGAAAAGGAAAATTAGCTGCCCCCCTGTTGATCACCACCAAAATGTAATCGTTTGTTCCTTGTGCGAGTATCAACATTTCCTGAAAATTTCATTAAAGTCCTTCTGTAACTTTTTGAATTATCTCACTAACAGTGAAACAAACAAACAGACAAACCCTGATGAAAACTTAACCCCTGCCTTCCTTAGGTAATTAGCTATAATTTGTTTTATAAAAGAAAACCTCTAACCTTACATGTAATCTTCTGTCGTACTTTGTTTTGCTCCATTGGAAGGTACATATTTGGACTGCCTAACCTTAGTTTGTCATATCTGACATGTTGGATGTAAATGTATAAACTGTCTACCAGTGTTAGAAATGAGACCAAAGCTGATGAAAGCTCCTTGTGGTTTTCAGTCGAGGAGTTCATGGTGCAGGAGGGCCAGGGTCTGCTGGAGATGAGAGTGAAGCAGCTGATGAAGGACAGTCAGCCGGGGAAGGCCGCACAACTGGCAAAGACGTGTTTTGAGTGCACCGCCTTCGAAGGAAAGGGACTTTTCAAGCAGATGTACCTGGTCTGCCTGTGTACTACCTCAGAACAGGATCAGCTGATGGAGGAGGTAAATCCAGCAGTACTGATAAAAAGATTTGACATAAAAGCAGATCTTTACATAGGTGTTTTCTCTGGAAAAGTGCGGTAATCAAACACACACATTCAGTAACAGACTCACTACTAGCATGGGAGCTAATTACAGGGTTCGTCTAAATCTTCTTGAACGTGTTTCCTGTGTAAATGTTCATCCATAGTTGTAGTGGTTCCATGGTACCAGGCTCAGCTCCAGATTTGACTCCTGACAGTTTTCATGGTTGTGTCTCATACGAAATGAACCCAAACTTTGGCTCGTTTGTTTCCTGTAGCCTTGGTTCAGAAGCTTCTACTGCCCCCTTCTGGTCCTGGTCATTAGTGCACATGTGCCGTCAGTGCATCAAAGACACGTGTCACTCTAAGCTACGATCAAACATTGAGCCTGTTTACATGACCATAAAAAATTGATTACTATTAGTAATATGAAAATTGTAATAATCAGATCTGACACATTTACATCCACTTGAGAAATGCAACAATTGAAAACTCTGGTTTGGACGCTCCAGTCCATTATCAGTTTTCTGTCAGAGTACATATGTGTGTAATGACGGTAGACTCGGACCTTTGTGTTATTGTGTTCCATTCCCGTTTGACTACATCACTTCTGTTTTCTACAATTTTTTAATTGTGTTTACACATGCACAGATGTAAAAGAACAAAATAACTCAGATTTGTCCAGGGCTAGACTGTTACCCCCGCGACCCGGCCCTGGATAAAGCGGAGGATAATGGATGGAATGGATGGATGGATAGTCCAGGGCTCTCAAACTCATTTTCTTCCAGGGGCCACATTCAGACCCCGATTTGACCTCAGGTGGGCCGGACCAGTAAAATAATAGCTCAATAACTTATGAATGATTACAATAATGACAACAGTTTTAGTGCAAAACAAAACATTAAATTATGAAAATACTTACCGTACTTTCATAAACTTGACAAACAAAAGAGATGTGAATAACCTGAAAAAAAATGAAATTTCTTAAGAAAAATCAGTGCAGTTTTAACAGTATTATTCCTCAACTTATCATTTGTCCATGTGCATTATGGATCAGCTCTACAAAGACACTAAACACTGAGGAACAGGCAGAAAATAGTTCAAATTGTGCTTAATTTTCTTTAGACATTTCAAGTTGGTCATATTTGTTCAGGTTATTCACATTTTGTTTTTACAGGATACTTTGTCAATGTTAATATTTTCATAATTTAATGTTATTTTTGCACTAAAACAAAGACAAAAATTTGAAGTTGTCAGTATTTATAGACATAATGTAATATTATTTTTTCCACATCAAATCCAGAAGAAAATATGGAGTCATTATTTTTTGTAGGTTATGCTATTATTTTACATGAGATCATATTGTATGTATCTGTATGTGGACCCTGAACTAAAATGAGCTTGACAGCCTTGACTGTGGAATTTTTGCACTTTGCAAATTCATCCAGTGGGCTGCATTGGAACCTTTGGAGGGCCGCATTTGGCCCCCGGGACGCATGTTTGAGACCCCTGGATTAGCCTGTACACATGCAGGAAGACACCAGCATACTGGGGACAAATCCAGGTGTGTTAATCTGATTCCTCATAATCAGATTACTGCTGTTATCTGATAAAACCCATCAGATTATACCGTTGACATGATCACTTCAATAATCTGATAACTCCAGAAATTGGATTATGATCGGAGTATTAGTGTGGATGTAAGCAGGTTCTTTGTTTAATATGGGATTATATACTGAGGGATACACACGATGACATCACTAATGACCCGTTGACTAATTAATTAGTTGTCAAGTGGTTGTTGCAGCCCTATTTCCAGCAAATTTTTGGGTTTTAAATAGTCTACAAACTTCAGCTTCACACAACTGATCTGGTGAAGCCAATCCCACTGCTGACTTTAGCAGTTATGACCAAAGTTATGATTACTTGGACGATCTTTAATGTTCAAACTCCTCATTTGTGTGGCCTTAAAATTGCTTGCGCTACTATGAGATACCCTGTTACACTGAACAGCACCATTTCCTTTCTCACACTGGGCATGATGAAGTCGTGCTTTTCACTCTTTTCTGTTGTGATGCAGGACTTTTTCCACTAGATGGTAGTGTTAAGTTGTCTTTTTAATGATAAACGTCAGTAACATATGGCTGTGCTGTCTGCAGCTTTCGAAGGTGGACTGCCGCGACGCCCTAGAAATGATCTGCAACCTGGAGTCAGACGGAGATGAGAAGGCAGCATTCAGCTTGTGCTCAGCCTTCCTGACTCGACAGCTTCTCCAAGGAGACACCTACTGCGCTTGGTGAGAAAACTTCTATCACTGCCACCAAAATTTATGACACTTAACAGTAAAAGAGTCGACAGACAACATTGACCTCAACAAATAATAGACTGTTATTGATGATGAATTCCCGTTTGTCTGACCAGGGAGCTGACTTTATTTTGGAGTAAACTGCTGAAGCGGTTCGAGCCCTCAGAGAAGGACTTCCTCGACAGATGCCGCCAGATGTCTTTACTTTCCAAAACAGTGTACCACATCTTATTCCTCATCAAGGTCATCCAATCGGAGGTCAGTAAACTGTCATTTTCAGCGTCTGCTACTGGCATTTTGGCTGACCCTACCTTGGAGGTTCATAAAATGCCTTTAGAACAGGGGTCTCAAACTCATGTTCTTTCAGGGGCCACATTCAACCCGATTTGATCTCCAGTGGGCTGGACCAGTAAAATAAAAGCATAATAATCTATAAATAATGACATCTCCAAATTTTTGTCTTTTGTGTTAGTGCAAAAACACCCCATTAAATTATGAAAATACTTACTTTTATAAACTATCCAAACAAAAAAATGTGAATAACCTGAAAAAACTGAAATTTCTTAAGAAAAGTAAGTGCAAGTTTAACAATATTCTGCTTCAATTTATCATTTCTACATGTGCATTATGGATCGGACCTACAAAGACACTAAACACTGAGGAACAGGCAGAAAATAGCTGAAATTGTGCTTAATTTTCTTTAGACATTTCAAGTTCATATTTGTTCAGGATTTTCACATTTTATTGTTACAGGATAGTTTGAAAATGTTAATATTTTCATAATTTAATGTTATTTTTTGCACTAAACCAAAGACAAATATTTGAGGTTGTTATTATTTATAGCACAGGTGTCAAACATGTGGCCCGGGGGCCAAATCCGGCCCGCCAAAGGGTCCGGTCCAGCCCTTGGGATGAATTTGTGAAATGCAAAAATTACACTAAAGATATTAACAGTTCTTTTATTTCAGGTTCCACATTCAGACCAATTCAATCTCAAGTGGGCAGGACCAGTAAAATACGTTGATAATAACATATAAATAATGACACCTACAAATTTTTCTCTTTGTAAATGTAAATATTTTCATGTATTTAGACTCAAAGTATAAGTTTGCTAAAAGATTGTGAATAACTTGATATGTCTTAAGAGAAGTCGGTACAATTTTAACAATATTCTGCCTGTTACTGAATGTTTTGTGTGTTTGTAGATCCACTGTGATCTGTAAGTTCAAATGAACATGTGTAAATGATAAACTGAGGCAGAATATTGATAAAATTACACTTATTTTTTCAGTTTGTTTACGTTATTCACATCTTTTGAAAGGATAGTTTGTAGATGTAAACCTTTTCATAATGTAAATTAACTTTTTTCGCTCGAAAACATAGAGAAAGTTTGGAGTTGACATTATTTATACATTATTATGTTATTATTTACTGGTTCGGCCCACTGCAGATCAAATTTAGCTGAATGTGGAACTGAAGTAAAAAGAGTTTGACACCCCTGCTCTATTGTTGTACGAGAAAATGCTGAGTTATTAATTCTGTTTTTCCTTTGATACAGTTAAACTTCTTTGTTACTTTTTTTTTTAAGTATTTGATAGCTAATTATGTCTTTTTTTTTTTTTTTTTACCCCTAGATCAACAGCCTTGGACTGCCAGTGTGCATTGAAATGTGCATTCGAGCTCTGCGGATGGACTCAAATGATGGAACCACGAAGGCCACCGTTTGTAAAACCATTTCCTGTTTGCTTCCCAATGACCTAGAAGTAAAACGGGCCTGCCAACTGACTGAGTTCCTCCTGGAGCCCACTGTGGATTCGTACTACGCCGTGGAGACTCTTTACAATGAACCGGATCAAAAACTAGAGGAGGAGAATATGCCCGTTCCGAACTCACTACGCTGCGAGCTTCTGTTGGTTTTCAAAACCCAGTGGCCTTTTGACCCAGAGTTCTGGGACTGGAAAGCACTGAAGCGCCACTGCTTAGGACTGATGGGTGAAGAGGCCTCCATAGTGTCATCTATCGACTTACTGAATGATACTGACAGCCCTGAGGAGGAAGAACCCTTCTTCAGCCAGGAAGGGTTTCTGGAAAGCGCAGACCGCCTCGTAAGCGGCACCTACGAACTGAAAGATGTAACAGACAGGAAACAGAAAAACAGAGAAATGAAGAAACTGAGAGAAAAAGGTTTCATATCTGCCAGGTTTCGAAACTGGCAGGCATACATGCAGTACTGTGTTCTGTGTGACAAAGAGTTTCTAGGCCACAGGATTGTACGTCACGCACAGACTCATCTGAGCGGCGGAGTATACAGCTGCCCGATATGTACGGAATCCTTTAGCTCAAAAGACACTCTGCTCCCCCACGTCACATCGCATGTTAAACAGTCATGCAAAGAGAGGCTAACTGCAATGAAGACCACCAAGAAACTGGCTAATCCTAAAACGGCCGCTCCGGTCATTGCGGCATTACAGGCCAAGACGGAAAATCAATTTTATGAAAACGGTGCTTCTGCGGGGCGTAATGGGGAATTGATTGATAGCGTTCAGTCAAGACTGTCCTGGGGTAATGTAGAGAGAAGCGAAGACAATATCTGCCCCGTTGGAAAATGTAGAAAGACCTTCAAGTTCTTCAAAAACCTCATCGCTCACGTTAAAGCTCACGGAGACGACGAGGAAGCGAAGTCATTCCTCGAGATGCGGAGTAAAAAGGTCATTTGTCAGTACTGCCGCCGCCACTTTGTTAACGTCAACCACCTTAACGATCATTTACAGGTGCATTGCGGTGTGAAGCCGTACATCTGTATACAGTTAAACTGCAAGGCGAGTTTCCTGTCCAACACTGAACTTCTCGTCCACAGGAAAACGCACACTTTTTTTAAGGCCAAATGTATGTTTCCAAATTGCGGAAAGATTTTCAGTGAGGCCTTCAAACTGTACGACCACGAGGCACAACATTATAAAACTTTTACTTGTAAAGTTCTAGACTGCGGGAAGGTATTCCATACACAACAACAGCTGGATTTGCACCAGGAGGAGCATACTGCGAAAAAAGAGGAAAGCCCTTCCTCTGTGCAGACCCCACAGAATTTGGAGCCTGGCCCATCACTCATTGCACAAATGCTTTCCGATCAAACCCCCATCAAACAAGAGAATCCTCAAGAGTCAAGTGACTGTATTCCTGAGACTGTTGTTAAACCTGAACCTGAAAGATATCCAGAGTCCCTTGAAAGCTTGCTAAAATCTCCAAAGCATCTGTGGATCCCATGGCACAGTATGAAATGAAACACGAGCCACAAAATGTACCAGTCAGTCAAATGCCGAATTCACATAGTTCTGTAATTCAGGTGGTGAATTCACAATCATCTAATCCTAGTGGAAACAGAAGTGACTCAAATCATCCTACTTATGACTATATGACACCGTCCCAACATCAACACATCCCTCCATTTGAAGCTAATTTAGGTAAACTATCACATACCTGTGATACAGATGTATTACAAGCTCAGTCACAAATGTATCCTAGTAATGTGAGTAACAGATTAGGAAGTTACAGCTCGACACATCTAGGGCCAGTGTTTAATAGTAGTGTTAGTAACCCCCTAGTAGCACCGACCCAGAGCTACACAGAACCAGCAATGTTGCAGCCACTTCCTCCAACAGTAGTTCCACATCCTCTAACTGCGAACAGAATAGAAAACACAGAGAAACCTCCAGATTCCCTTCCAGCCCTTAGAGAGCGATACCACTGCGCATTTGAAAACTGCACACGGAATTACAGCTGTTACAAAAGTGCCGCCAAGCACATGAAAACAGTTCACCCAGAATTCTTTGACAAATGGAAGGCTGCACGAACTAAAATCAAGATAACCTACGCTCCTGCACCAGGCACACCCTCTGTCACGAATCACAGTTTGGTTCCCCCAACTGTACCATTTCAAGGAGCTGTAAGGCAGAATGTGATTCAACCACCGGCCTACACAAACATGGCCCCAAGTTCAAACTACGGTTCCTTACCTCCCCATTCAGCCTCCACTCTCAACCAGAATGCCTCACTCCTAATGGAAAATGTTTTAAATCCCATTGTTCTTTCTCAGTTAGAAAGCAATACAAGTCATTTAACTAACCCACAGTCCCACGACACAGGCAATCAAAACTGGCCTTCAGCCCCCGAAAGACAACAAATCCTAAACTGCGGTACTTCCCAAATGTATCGATCAAACACGCAGGACATGCCACTGTTGGGATCAAGCATAAACAGCTCAGCAGACTCCCTACAGGCACCAGTCATGGAAACCAGTGCTCAGTCCCTTTTGTCCTCTTATTCAAGGATGGAAGAAGTAGCAAAGCAGGTGACCAATTGTCATTCACTATATTCACCACAGATGCAAAATAATTCCATCCCCAGTTCCACTTTACCAGAAAAAACTAAATCATTGCATAGCCACATGCCGTCAAGTCTTGCCCCTACAACCAGTCAACATCAAAAAGACCCAACTGTCTCAGACAATAATCCTGACAATCCTAAACGAGCCAGAAAAAGCAGGAGGACAAAATGGCCAGCCATTGTTAGAAATGGCAAATGGATCTGTTGCAGATGTTATAGACAGTTCGATAGTCCCAAATCACTTGGAGGCCATTTGTCTAAACGTACAGTGTGCAAACCATACGAAGAGTCAGAACTGAACACGGACCTGCCCGCATCATTTCTCGACCTCCTCAATTCTGAACAAGCGGTTAGCGGTGTTGAGCCCGGTCTTTCGTACAATCCTGCCACAGTTTATCAGGGCAAGCCTCAGCATTCAGAAATGAGTAGTTCTGCAGGCCAAAAAGATTATAGCTCTGCTAATTATCCACAAGGAAATTTGCCAGTCTATGGAAATGGTGAATCAAATGAAGACATTCTCAAACAAATCATGACTGAATCAAACATAGCAGATCTGTATGTGCAGCCACCTGTTCCTCCACCCATGTTCCCAAACTCAGGTGTTCCCTACGGGCCAAGTGAACGTTATCCAGCAAGCTCGGTCATACAGCACACCGAAGACGTTCACAGGAGAGAAGCTGACTTGTGTAATGCTGCTCATTATCCACAGTCTAGGATTGATACATTTTCCGGTAATGAATTTCCTAACTCGCTTTTATCCCAAGTAGTAACAGAAACGCAGACTAATACTATTTCCAGCCTTGTTCCCACAAACAGTGTAATTCCAAGGGAAGTCCCTCCTCAACCCTATCACTCTGAGACAATGATCCAGACATCAGATATGGATTCAAACCCAGTGAAACAGACACTGTTACCCGATAGTGGGCTTAGTCCTATACCAGCAAGTGACACGAAGCAACCCGGGATGCAAAGGAAGAGCACTGAGCACGATATCAAAAAGAGACTGCGGGAGCAGATTCTCGCTGGTGATTTTCAACGTAGAAATAGCTTGTGTAATTCAAGCAACATGGACACTAATGTGACTTCAAGAAGTCCCATGTCATTTAGCACAGTGTCAAGTCCTAAAAACTTTGGACCTCATCAAATTGGTTGGGATGTAAAGGGTGATGCAGCTAATGGAGGACAAGAAAACTCTATCATTCCAGGGTCATCGGGCGAAATTGAAGTACTCCTAAAAACCCAAAGCTTTACCAGTTTTAGACAGACTACTACCCCGCAGCAGGAGGTGCAGAGCCCGACTTGCACTGTGGCAAGTGATCTAGATCCTGAACCCAGTCAGGTACCTTGCAGCCAACAACAGTGGCTAACAGAAATTCAGAGTGCGTTCGAGAGGCTTAACCTTGTCAGAGAATTATCTGATCAAACATGTAGCAAAGTGAAGCAAACTAGCATCCCCGACAGCCACAAAGCACCCGCAAAAGTCGTTTCACGTAATGTAAAACCATCAAACCCGGCCAAAATGTTTGCTTGTGAGAATGACAACTGCACATTTAGCACAGTGTCAAGTGAGGCGTTCTGGAGACACCTCTCAAGGTCTCATAATTACACATTCGATATGGTGAACGTGGTTAAAAAACAGTACGGCCAATACGCTCCCTTCCAGTGTCAGAAATGTAATAAAACATTCACACGTAATTCAAACCTCCGAACTCACTACCAGTCAGCTCACAAATTATCGGCCGAAGAAATTGCAAATCTGGATTTGAAACGTCGACTAGCCAAAGCTGCTGCAGCCGCTGCTACTCCAAACCACCCTCCACCCACTCAAGCCCCAACTGCTTCCTCATCAGTACCGAATGGATGTGATCCATTTGTCCATTATAATAACTTGAACAGAGCTAGTCAAAAATTTCAAGGTGACACCTGCTCCTCAGTAATTCACGCTTTGCAGCCAACAGTCTTACACAATCAGAGGCAACCAAACCTGACTCAGAACTCAGATCCATCTTATCAGGCCGGACAAACAGCAGAACATTTGCCCATGATACCAGTCCAGCACACGAGCAGGAAACAAGTTGGAGCCCATTCGTCCAAAGCCGGCCCTCATCAAGCGAACAGACTTCAGAGTCTAGATAAAGAAGTTAACGGGCAGGCGATAGTCAAACCCAGCATTGACTTAAACAAGAAGCCAAAGGAGAAGAAGCCAACCTTGAGCGATGCCATAAGTCAGTACAGACCTTACCGCTGTGTTCACCAGGGCTGCGTGGCGGCCTTCACCATCCAGCACAACCTGATCCTCCACTACAGGGCCGTTCATCAGTCCGCCCTCTGCGCTTTGGAGGTGAACAAGGATCAGGACCAGAGTGAGGGTTTCGACGAAGTAACGGAACACGAAGAAGAGGAGGCGGAGGTCCCCCACATTTCTGAATTCAGATGCCAGGTTAAAGACTGCTCCCGAGTTTTTCAGGAAGTTCCCAACCTTCTCCAGCATTACTTCCAGCTGCACGAGTTCAGCATCGACAAGGTGGGCAACATCTTGTGTGGCATCAGCCTCGGACGGTTCACCTGCGGTCACCAAGGATGCACCTCAAACTTCACTGGTTTCTGGAAGTACATCGGGCACGTCAAAGAACAACATAAAGACATAAAGCTGTCCAAACCAGAGCCATTAAACGGTTTGTTCAAATGTGAAATCGAAGGCTGTGATCGTTCATATGCCACAAAGTCAAATATGCTCAGACACGCGATGAAAAAGCATCAGGATTTGTACCAATCGAAACTAAAGACTCAGCAAATAACAGAGGACAGTATGAAAGAGAAGTCGACAACTTTGAATTCAAAGACTTTGCATTACCAAATATCCAAAACAAGTAACGGGAAGGAAAACATCGAGAGCAATAAAAAGGTCGTTCAGAAGGAAAGTGACGCAAAGAGAGCCCGAAAAGTGAACATTTACTGGACGAAGTACGAAAAACCCACTTTGAAATCCAATGTAGAGGCATCGGCAATGTGCACAAAGAAGTTCCCTTTGCAGTATCCCTGCATGATAAAGGGTTGTGAGTCTGTCATGAGTTCAGAGAAGAACGTTTTAAAACATTACGTAGGACACGGACTGTCCGAAAAGTACTTAGAACAGCACAGGAGTCACTACATATTCTGCAAAAAAGTCCCCAAACAGAAATGCAGCTCCATCAGGAGTGAGGATTCTAAATCGGACAATGGTTCCGATCTGTCCGACGGTGAGTTCCTGGGCCAGAGCAGCCCAGAAGGAGGGGAGTTCAACAGTTCCAGACCCCTTCTACGCAAACGCACCTGCACAGGCATCCCAGTTGTACTATTAGACAGCAAGTTATCCAATGACGACAGTTCTGACGGCTCTGTGGTGCTCAAACGAAAACGAGGACGCCCGCGAAAGCTAATCGAAAAGATAGTGAAACGCAAGAAAATCCCACGCGCGACGAAGGCCGATGTGGTTTACAGTCGAGACGACGAGTCCGACTCAACCTGTCCGCCGGCGCTGCAGGACGTGTCCGATCAGAGCGTCCAGCTAGCCTCCTTCAAACCCATGGGCTTCGAAATGTCCTTCTTACAGTTTCTCGAGCAGTCAAATAAATCTGATAACTCCCTGAGGAGTAACGCGGAGCCGACGGACACGCGAAGTAAAACCCCCAGTCCCAACGCCAAAGAAACCTGCATCAAGTTCAACAACCGGCGGAACCTGAAGTCGCTCAGTAAAGTTCGGATCGTTTTGGACGGGGCCGTCTCAGGCGTTACGGAGCTGATTGTGAAGCAGCTGCAGGACATGGAGCCCAGAGTGAGACTGGAAAGAAACAACCTGATGTTGAGACAGTTACACGACATGCAGCCCACCGTCGTACTGGAGAAACACACCTAACCTGCTTTTTCTTGTTTGGTTTTTTGGTTTTATTCGCAGAATCTCAGGACTAGAACAAGTCAAGTCTGCTGCAGACTGGTGCCCTACAAATCAAATGTTTTTTTACACATCCACTTATCAAAAAAAAAAAAACAAACGCTTTTGAATTATACTGTAATAATATCTGTAAAATGTGTCCTTTTTATATAGAAAAGTGTAAAGCATGTTTTTATTTATAAACTACAAAGTAACTCAATGAAACTCAGCTTTGTGTTGAATTATCCCTGTGGGACTGGCAGACAAGTGGACTTTGATATGAACTGTATCGTTGTGTGTAGTTTGTGATTTGCAGATGTTGACTGTTGTTTGTTGTGTATATACTTTGAAAAATCACCTACTGCCACCAGCAGTCTTACTGTTATTAAAGCAATTTTTTTTATTCCAGCCACTTTTCGTTGTTTTGTATCCTTGTTTGGTCCAACTGTTGTTTGACACAGTGTATACTTTATACCAGGGCTGTTAAACTCATTTTAGTTCAGTTCCATATTCAGCCCAGTTTGATCTGCAGCGGGCCAGACCAATAAAATACTGACTTCATAACCTATAAATAATGACAAATCCAAGTTTTTCTTTTTGTTTTGGTACAAAAAAAAATACAAAAAAATTACATTTTACAGAAAAGATGTGAATAACCTGAAAAACAGAAATTAGTGCAATTTTAACAATATTCTGCCTGGACTTACTATTTCTACATGTACATTTACACAGTGTTCCATAAATATTTAGGAACAGGCAGAAGATTGTTCAAATTGCATTTATTTCTCTTAAGACATTTCAGGTTCATATTTGTTCAGGCTAGTCACATTTTTTTGTAAAAGGATAGTTCATGTAAAAATTTTCATGTAATTGTACTTTTTTATATTAAAGCAAAGAGAAAATTTGTTATTATTTACAAGTTATAATAGTATTTTACTGGTTCTGACCAAGGTTATCGTTAATGAAAACTAACGAAATAACGAAAACTAGAATTGAAAAGACATTTTCGTTAAGTGAAATAAATAAAAACTGTAATTAAAAGAAAAAAAACCAACTAAAACTGTATTGTGTGTTGACAAAACTAACTAAAATGGATAAAAATTATGGATAAAATTCCCTTCATTTTTGTCAGTGTCGGATTGATACGAAATCAATTTATTTTGCTCTAGTAATTTTAGCTAGTAGCAATTTGTAGTTGTCATTATTTAATAATTTTTTTACAGGTTATTATAATAGTATTTTACTGGTTCTGACCCACTTGCCCAATTTGATCTCAAGCGGGCATGACCAGTAAAATACTGACTTCATAACCTATAAATAATGACAAATCCAAGTTTTTCTTTTTGTTTTAGTACAAAAAAAAAAAAAAAGATCATGAAAATATTTACGTTTTACAACAAAGATGTGAATAACCTGACAAAAACAGAACTTTCATTTGAAAAATTAGGTCAATTTTATCAATATTCTGCCTGGACTTCTTATTTCTACATGTACATTTACACACAGTGTTCCATAAACATTTGGGAACAGGCAGAATATTGTTGAAATTTAAGAGTTTGAACTAAAATGTGAACAGTTTCTCCAATATTCCATCTGTTCTTCTGAACACAACTGCAGATCCCAGTGGATCCATAAATGCACCAAACATTTAGGAACAGGCAGAATATTGTTCAAACTGCACATTTCAGGTTGTTCATCTGTTTTTATTTATGTATTTATTTGCATTTTATTGTGAAAGAATAGTTTTGTAAATGTAAATATTTTTAGTGTAATCTTTTTTTTTTTCTCTTCAATTTTTTCCACATAAGAAAATGTGTCGTCATTCTTTCTGGGTTATTGTGTTCTTTTGACTGTAGATCCCATTGGTCTGTATGTGGAACCAGAACCAAAAGGATTTGTTCAACCTGGACTGTTCAGGTTCATTTCTGACCTTTCATCCTGCAGGGCCGCAATAGGGGGGGGGGCAGATTTGACCCCCAGGTGGCATGTTTGACACCTGTGGTTTAGATGATCACATGTGCTTTAACAGTAGATTTACCTTTTTTTCCACAGCAGCTTTATTTCCACACAATCAGACAAACACTGTGAGACAAAAGTAAAAGAAGTATCTGAAGAAAAACTCAAAATATTAGTGATTTAAAAGAAGGACATTTTCAGGTTAATATTAAAACACACAAACCCACGACTGCAGTGGTTTCCAACCTTTTTTACTCCTGACCCCATTTTAACATCATTAACATTTTTTTTTGCTAAAATTAATTTGTTTTTGATCCTGTAATAGTTTGCTATATGTTGCAAATAAACGTTAATTTTAGAGGACATTTAGACAATATAATGTAAATCTTTATTAAGTTTTAATTTTTAGAATTTTTTTTTTTTAAATTATTAGAAATTTCTAGTGACCCCAGACATTCAAAACGGAGACTTTTTTTTCGCTAACGTTAATTTGTTTTTGATCGTGTAATAGTTTGCTATACTATGTTGCAAATGTTAATTTTAGAGGACATTTAGGCTATATAATGTCAATTTTCATTAGTAAGTTTTAATTTTTTATCCATTACTATAAATTCCAGGCGACCCCATTTGGGGTCCCGACCCCAAGGTTGAAAAACACTGCACCACTGAATGCCTCAAGATTTTATAATAATGAAATTTCATACAGATAAAACAACATTTAACCTTTAATCTCACAAATACAAATGTAACGTCGGCTTTTTCTTAAAACATGACATTTGAATTTTCAATGTTGCCTGAAAACTGTAGTTTATTAAACTGTAAAGAAAAAAGCTCAAACCAGTTCATGTGTTTAAATTCATATTCAAATGTATATTTAAGTTTTAGTGCACAGACCAGTGGTGTGTACGGTGGCCCAGAGGTGCAACAGCCCAAAACAATTATCCACTATAAGAAAAAAAATCATCATCCACCTTTTCAATGAAGGGGGCGCTGTTTACCCAAAAGGTCTTGCTTTAAAATTAAGGCCACCACAAAAAATAAAAGCATAGACTGAAAATTTTTAAGGCCTTCAGCTAATGTGGCTAATGCTAAGGAAGTAACCCACCGCGCTAAAAATAAAGTTATTCTAAAAAATACGTAGTGGATAATTTTTTGGGCTGTTCTCTTTTTTTTCTTGTAGTGGATAATTTTTGTGGGCTGTTCCACCTCTGGGCCACCACAGATGTGTCTGTTTACAATAAAAAATACAAGTTGTACAGATTTTTTTATTATTATTATTAAATCTTAAATTTCACATACAATTGAAAGATTCATCAGTGATAATAACAATAATGTAAATAATATTTAATAGAAAATATTCTGCATGAAAGTTAAAATATAAACACTCATTATTCTTTATTTTAATGTAACAGTAAATGTATCTGCAGATTCATATAAATATATAATGAATGACCTGAGTTAAATATTACAATAAAGCCAGGTTCCAGTATGATCAGAAGTGGGCGGGGCCAGTACAATAATAACAGATTGAAACATAATGTCAAATACAAACATTTTTCTTGGTTTTAGTGTAAAAAAAATGTAAAACACGATGAAAACATTTACGTCTACAAACAATCCTTTAAAAAATACTGTGAATAACATGAACAACCATGAAAATCTGAGCTTTTCTTAGATAAATCAGTGTAATTGTATCAGTATTCCTCCTCAGTTTATCACAGACACATGTTCATTGGAACGAACAGATCACAGTGGATCTACAAACACAGGACGATTACACTGAGATTAAAACAGTTCAGGTTATTTGCATTTTTGGTGAAAAGATAGTTTGTAAATGTAAAAATATTCATGTAACTTTTACAATGTTTACTGGCCTTTTTATGTTTTTTTTTATTTTAACCCTTTCATGCATGACGTCCACATTTGTGCACACATAATTGAAGCTCATTTTCAAAGGGTTCTAAAGACAATATTCTCCAAACCACAGGGGGGCAGTGTCTATAGACCTTAAGGAATACAATGAAAAAAAGGATCATCTAAGTTTTATAATTTGGACTCTTCTGTCATCTCATAAAGTTTACCTCCCAAGACTCAGCTGTGGCTTTACTGTCCAGTTTAAAGAGTTTCACAACTTTATACAAACCCCCCCAAAAAACTGTCAACTGCAAAGGACATTCCATAAGTGTTTTTAAAAATGCATCAGAAAAAACTGTTGCAGCGTGATCCTTCCAATATAGGCAATTATTTAATAAAAAAAAAAAAAAGCCATAACTTGTATTTTCCTGGGTCTCAGGAGGTTAAATGTTTTAATAAAGCCATATTTAAAAAAAAAAAAAAAAAAAAAAAAATTCAAAATGCATTTCAACTTTAGCCTAATTTTGAGCTATAAAATCAATCTAAAAAAAAAAAAAATCTTGATACATTTTTTGTAATTCATGTGTGAAAGGGTTAATGCGACACCATTAGTCAAACCTGTCAGAGGAACGCTGAACCTGAGTGTCAGAAAAAGAAATGAATAAAAAAAATAAACAAAATAAATAAACAAATACAATTCTCCTCTTTTAAGTAAAAACTTTAAGTGGGGTGACACCCGTAGAGCAAACTTTACCCCCTCAAATTATAAATGGAACAATAATATACTTTTTTAATCATCACCACCATAAGAGATAGTTCTAGAATTTTCTGAAAATCATCTCATGACCCCCCCCCCCCCCCCCCCCCCGAACCCCTGCAATTCTACATTATTTCAATATTAGCATAGGGTGCAAACTAATGAAGAAAATAACACTGTAGAGAAATTAATATTAACACATCATAGAGTCATTTTTAAAACTACATTTGGAGTAAAAATTACAGAAGTGTATTGTATTCACACAAAAAATAAATATTTGGCTCTGTTTATCTGAATTAATGAGATAATTATCTCGTAAAAATAGAGCCGAATTTTTATTTTTTCAGAAAAAAGTATCTCATTAATTCAGAAAAACGGAGCCGAATTTTTTTGTGTGTGAATGCAATACGCTTCTGTAAAAAATAGCTCTATAAAGTGTAATCACATTACTCTAACAGTGTGAAATAATTTTACACATTTCATGTTTAATTTTGACGCTGAACTGAGTAGAATTAACTCTGAAAATCTGACACTGGCCACAGAGTAAATTTTACTCAAATTTTGAGTGGGACCAAAAGTTATCTGAAACAGAGTTAAATTCAACTCTCTAACAGTTAAATTGACACTCTGTTTTTTACAGTGTAATCACGGTATAATAATTATATATCATAAACTCTGGAGTGTATTTCCTTCTAAATCCTTCTGATCTGGTTCAAACCTTCTTTATCTTTTCAGTGTGATTCTCAGTGTGAAACATCAGTGTTCCTTCTGGTTCTACTTTTACTCTACACCAGGTGGTGCTGTTCATTCAAAGGAAGGTTCTACAGTTCAGGGTTCCTCCGTCCTGCTGTCAGTTCCATCAGGTTGTGTCGGTTTTCTTCCTCCTTCATCACTGACACTAACGTTCACCTGAACTAAACTGTCGCAGTCTGAGAATTCGTAACATCCCCATGCACTGGGGTGCTGTAAGGGGGGGGGGGGGGGCATAGAGCAGTGGAGGGGGTCCAGTGGGTACAGGTTAGAGCAGGGCTGTCCAAGTCCTGTTAGTCCAGTTCCACATTCAGTTCCATCTGATCTGCAGTGGACCCAACCAGAACAATAACAATAATATAGAACTAATGACAACTGCAAACTTTTCTCTATGTTTTACAGTGAAAAAAGTAAAATTAAACAACGAAAATGTTTACATCTACAAACTGTCCTTTCAAACAATGTGAATAAGATGAACAAACTGAAAAAAAAAATTAATTTGAACAATATTCTTTCTCAGTTTATCATTTCCACATGTACATTAGAACTTACAGATCACAGTGGATCTACAAACACACAAAACATTTAGTAAAACGTGGAACATTCTAAAATTGCACTTCTCTTCAGACATTTCAGGTTGTATTTACATTTACAAAGAGAAAAAAATGGAGTTGTGAGTATTTATAGGCTGTTAGGAGGTTAAACTGGTCTGAATGTGGAACCTGAACTAAACGGATTATTTTATCTGTATGGAATTTTGCATTTCACAGATTCATTCCATGGACCAGACTGGACCCTTTGGTGGACCAGACTGGACCCTTTGGGGGGCTGGTTTTGGTCCCTGGACCATATGTTTGACCCCATTCCCTCCTGTTTTCCTTTGTAACAGTGGTGTACTGATGCGTTCATGTGTTCCTGTAAACGGAGCCGTTCTTCTAAATGTCCTGTGGTTTTTCACCTGTGGATGAACTGGACCTGCGGTGCCTTCAGGACCGGACCTGAGGTGCCTTCAGGACCGGACCTGCGGTGCCTTCAGGACCGGACCTGAGGTGCCTTCAGGACCGGACCTGCGGTGCCTTCAGGACCGGACCTGAGGTGCCTTCAGGACCGGACCGGCTGGTTTCCTTCGGTGCGTGTCAGCTGTTCAGGCTCCGCCTCCGTGTTTGCTGTGGGTTCGTTGGCGTACACAGACTTGTTGACAAATGAAACAGGGGTGTGGCTGCGACTCGGCCCGTGCGTCTTGTCGTGGACGGGCGTGTAGCGCTTCCTGAAACTCTTCCACAGCTGCTTCCACACGATGTAGAAAAACTCGGTGACATTCAGGGCGATGCAGAGGATGGAGGTGCAGCCCATGATGTAGACGAACACCTTCTTCTCGGTGGCTCTGCCGTTGTAACAGTCCACCGTGTTGGGGCAGGGGCTCTGGCTGCAGCGCAGTAACATGGGCACCTGGAAGCCCCCGTACAGGAAGTAGAAGGCCAGCAGGAAGCCCACCTCGAAGGCGGTCTTGAAGAGCAGGCTGAGGCTGTAGGTGCAGAACAGGCCTCCGTCGATGCTGCCTTTGTCGGCGTACAGCTTCTTCTTGTGCTTGGCCTCGCGGTGCTCCCTGTAGGCCACGTGCAGCGCCACCAGCAGCGACGGCGTGGACACCATGATCAGCTGCATGGCCCACAGACGCACCTGCGACACCGGGAAGAAGTGGTCGAAGCAGGCGTTCTCGCAGCCCGGCTGACGGGTGTTGCACACGAAGTCCTTGGTCTCGTCCTTCCACACCTGTTCGGCCGCCGCCACGTACACCAGGATCCGGAACAGGAAGACCACCGACAGCCAGATCCGACCGATGACCGTCGAGTACCTGTTCACCCCGCTGAGGACGTTCTCCAGGAAACCCCAGTTCATCTTCCTCTGAGAGAAAACAGAGCAGAGGACTTCTGGTTAATGGCGGCCGTGTAGGAAGACGCATTTCATCTCGCTCTGTGAACACTGTTCAAAAGATCTGCAAAAATACCCCTGCACATGGGTATTTTTTTGCAAAAAGAGTTTTTGGGATATGGCTAACCCGGCTAGAGCACAAAAAGGGAAGACTGAGGCATCAAAACAATCAGAGCTGTCGGACTACAGTCTTCGCAGCGAGGCCCCCAAAGCTACGAACGTTAGCATTAGCAGTAGTATGGCTACACTTGACGCTGACAAAGAACTCCTGGACAACAAGGATGACCAAACACCGGCTTCACTGAACAGTATGATAGCAGAGGTCAGCACAAAACTTGCCGGTATGGCAGTAACGCAACAGGACATGAAACAGGAGATTCAAGACAGCAACGAGCAGATATGACGAGCAGACGAACGGATTTCCTCTGCTGACGATAATGGGCTTAGCTTACAAGCTAAAGTGTGTACTCTGCAGGCTGAAAACAAACTGGTGGGTTTGGAGTCGAGATCTCGCTTGAAAAGAGAAAGCAGCGTTTGGAGAAGAAGGAAAGAAGAGCAACTGTTAGAGGCAACGGAAACCACGACGGAAACAACAGAGAGAGAGAGAGAGAGATCAAACAGGTTTAATTAAAGGTAGACGCTCTTTAACAAACACACTCAGATTATTACCTTCACTAGGAGCTACTGTGATCACTTTTGCCACGTTTCCATGGTTTCCATGGTATCGGCTCGACTCGACTTGGCCTTTTTGTGTTTCCATTATGAAAAAGGACCTGGACTCTGGTACCTGGTACTAGTTTTATGGACTCTGGTACCTGGTACTAGTTTTATGGACTCTGGTACCTGGTACTAGTTTTTTGGTCTCACCTCCGCTGAGGTTCCAGGACTGGGGACCAGATACTAAAGGTGACACTGTGTAAACACTGCAGACCACTGATTGGTCAGAGTGGTCTGTATGCCCCGCCCTTTTCCAGTAAATCTGTCAGTAGGTGAATCCACATGAGGACAGCCTGTAAAACTACACCATGGTTTGTCCAGGAGGTTCAGTCTTTGGTGGCCAACGTAGAAGTTCAGCAGGAGTTTGACCAGACAACATCAGCGACTCTGAACAGACGACACAGAAGTAACGCACCGCATCACTATGACGACCAGGTACTGGAAAGTGGGGAGTATCCTGGAATGGAAACGGTCTGGAATAGGACCTGGTACCAGAGTGGAGCCGGTTCCATGTAGTGGAAATGTGGCATTTGCTTTGTGTGTGTGTGTGTGTGTGTGTGTTTGTTTGTTTGTTTGTTTGTTTGTTTGTTTGTAACTTTAGTGTAAAACTCTTCCCCCCATCTTTCCCAGATCTTCCCCACAGATAGGCCTAGGCCCTGGGACCACCCCAGCACATTTTGGTCCCAGTAGGACAGAGTTCAAGGTCACAACATCTACAGTTTTCCATCTGTCATCACTGAGACGTTTTCCAAAATTCATCCAAAATTCCAAATGACTCCACTTAGACTCCAATTGGATCCACCTGTAGCTTAGAACGATATCTTGTTGGGGGGGGGGGGCTGTGTGGTGCCTGGTGGGCGGTGCTGTGCGGGTGGGCGGGGCTGCCTGTGTGGTGTCACCCTCAGTGGTGCACAGTTTGTGCTCGTCAGTTTTAACCGCTTACATACACACCTCACACTTCACAACACTGATAGGTGTGTGTGTGTGTGTGTGTGTGTGTGTGTGTGTGTGTGTGTGGGGGGGGGGGGGGGGGGGGTCTTCCCACACCCCTGTTTCCTGGATGTTGTCTGGGGCGGGGGACCCGGTGGGGGGGTGGGGGGGGTTGGTTTGGGACTCAGCTGGCTACATTGCTGTTAGGATGAAGGACAAGACAAATTAAAAGAAGAAAAAAAAGAGAGAGAGAAAGAGAGATTTTACTTTAGTTTCTTTAACAAAGAATTCATCAAGAAGACACGTCCCACAGCTTCCATATTTTATGTCTATTTTTTCTCTTGGTTTTATTTGACATATTTTATATATTAGATATTTATACATTTTTACATCTATGTTACATAGACTATAGTTTGTACTGTTTAACTCTATTATTATTATTGTTATGATTATTATTATCATATTCACATAGTCAAGTGCACCTCTATTAGTCAGTTTAGTTCTTGTGGATGATGGACAGTTTATTCGTGTGTACAGTGTGTGTTTTTTTACTACACACCTGTTGAAGGTACTGAACCGCTGGAACAGATCCAGTGTTGGGAGTTTGTTGTTGGTTCGATGTCGGTGTTTTCTGTCCTTGTGCAGATTAACTCCAGCTGTGTCAGCTGTTTTCTGCACCATCTGAGCACAAGAGGAACATGTGACCATATATGTTCAACTGGGGTTCTACTGGTTCTATATATGACCCACACTGTAAAAAATCTGTAATTTAACAGAATTTTCACTGTTTATTTGACAGATTTTTCTTGTATTTTTCAGATACAGGAAAATATCAATGAAATGACAAAAACAGACTGTGATTTTACATGTCAAATGGAAAATAACAAGAAAAAAAACTAACTGTGAATAACCAGAAAATTTCCATTTTTTTAAATAATTTTTTTTCTTTTCTCACAGAAAAATACAGTTGAAATACATCACACATTCATATCATAATTTCACAAATATTTATTTTCTACTTATGAGATTAAACTGTTAATTTAAAGTTTAATACTGTAAAAAAAAAAAAAAAAAAAAAAAAAAAACAATTAAAACCAGATAAAATTACTGACAGTTAACGGTAACAGAAGTATTTGTTCTGTCAGTTTAACCAGACTTGTTTAATTGACAAATATCTTGTGTAATTACAGGAGGTTTCACAACAAAAATGTGAATAAATGTATTTTTGTGAATGTATAACATGTATAAGCACTGATAAACTGTCCAAATACAGTTTTTATCAGTGGATTGGACAACTGAGTCTCACTGAAAATTATATATATATATATATATATATATATATATATATATATATATATATACAGGGGTTGGACAAAATAATGGAAACACCTAATATTGGCATCATAGAAGGTGTTTCCATTATTTTGTCCAACCCCTGTATATACGTATATATATATATATATATATATATATATATATATATATATATATATATATATATATACACACACACACAGGGTGGGGAAGCAAAATGTACAATATTTTGAGGCAGGGATTGAAAGACAGTGTATGACCAATTAGTTTATTGAAAGTCATGAGAATTTATTTGCCACAAGAAAATGTCCATAATAGAAAATGTTTTTATTCTATGTGTCCTCCTTCTTTCTCAATAACTGCCTTCACACGCTTCCTGAAACTTGCGCAAGTGTTCCTCAAATATTGGGGTGACAACTTCTCCCATTCTTCTTTAATAGTATCTTCCAGACTTTCTGGTAATAGTTTTGCTCATAGTCATTCTCTTCTTTCCATTATAAACAGTCTTTATGGACACTCCAACTATTTTTGAAATCTCCTTTGGTGTGACGAGTGCATTCAGCAAATCACACACTCTTTGACGTTTGCTTTCCTGATTACTCATATGGGCAAAAGTTTGTGAAAAGGTATGGATAATAGTGTTAGGTATGATTATGACATCAGTATATGTTTGGGTTCAAAACAACTGACGTAGTGTCTGCTGAGAAAAAACAACTAAATGTTCATTGGAAATTTTGCTTCCCCACCCTGTGTGTGTGTGTATGTATGTATGTGTATGTATATATATATATATATATATATATATAAAATTTGATTGTTTTAATACATGTAAATATTCTTTATTAAACATTAAAAAGTCAAAAAGTCAAAAAAAAAAAAATCAAAAAAAAAAAATCTAAATCTCATGTAAAGTCAGGGCAAAAAACTGTATTTGAATTATGGAAAATTACTGTATTTTCATGAGATGGTTATTTTCAGTTATTTCACAGTATTTTTTGGCACCCCTGCTGCCGGAATAATACCGTTTTCTTATAGTTTGTTTGTTTTTTTGTTTTTGTTTTTTTTACAGTGTATTATGACCCATGGTTCTATAATCTGACCCATGGTGCGTTAAAGGACCTTCCATAAATATGAGACCTGTAACAGCAGGTCATGGACAGATGTCCAACATGTGTCCATCACATGTGTCTGAGCTGACTGGAGTCTTTCTTAAACAGTTTTAATCCTTTCTTAAACAGTTTTCATTCTTTCTTAAACAGTTTTCTTTCTTTCTTAAACAGTTTTAATCCTTTCTTAAACAGTTTTAATCCTTTCTTAAACAGTTTTCTTTCTTTCTTAAACAGTTTTAATCCTTTCTTAAACAGTTTTCTTTCTTTCTTAAACAGTTTTCTTTCTTTCTTAAACAGTTTTAATCCTTTCTTAAACAGTTTTCATTCTTTCTTAAACAGTTTTCTTTCTTTCTTAAACAGTTTTAATCCTTTCTTAAACAGTTTTCTTTCTTTCTTAAACAGTTTTCTTTCTTTCTTAAACAGTTTTCTTTCTTTCTTAAACAGTTTTAATCCTTTCTTAAACAGTTTTCTTTCTTTCTTAAACAGTTTTCTTTCTTTCTTAAACAGTTTTAATCCTTTCTTAAACAGTTTTCTTTCTTTCTTAAACAGTTTTCTTTCTTTCTTAAACAGTTTTCTTTCTTTCTTAAACAGTTTTAATCCTTTCTTAAACTGTTTTCTTTCTTTCTTAAACAGTTTTAATCCTTTCTTAAACAGTTTTCTTTCTTTCTTAAACACAGTTTTAATCCTTTCTTAAACAGTTTTCTTTCTTTCTTAAACACAGTTTTAATCCTTTCTTAAACTGTTTTCTTTCTTTCTTAAACACAGTTTTAATCCTTTCTTAAACTGTTTTCTTTCTTTCTTAAACACAGTTTTAATCCTTTCTTAAACAGTTTTCTTTCTTTCTTAAACAGTTTTAATCCTTTTTTAAACAGTTTTCTTTCTTTCTTAAACACAGTTTTAATCCTTTCTTAAACAGTTTTCTTTCTTTCTTAAACAGTTTTCTTTCTTTCTTAAACAGTTTTCTTTCTTTCTTAAACA
Organism: Sphaeramia orbicularis; assembly: GCF_902148855.1. Classification (NCBI taxonomy): domain Eukaryota; kingdom Metazoa; phylum Chordata; class Actinopteri; order Kurtiformes; family Apogonidae; genus Sphaeramia; species Sphaeramia orbicularis. The sequence continues at coordinate 970,191 of NC_043979.1, read as the reverse complement.
GTTTTAATCCTTTCTTAAACAGTTTTCTTTCTTTCTTAAACACAGTTTTAATCCTTTCTTAAACAGTTTTCTTTCTTTCTTAAACAGTTTTCTTTCTTTCTTAAACAGTTTTAATCCTTTCTTAAACAGTTTTCTTTCTTTCTTAAACAGTTTTAATCCTTTCTTAAACAGTTTTCTTTCTTTCTTAAACAGTTTTCTTTCTTTCTTAAACAGTTTTCTTTCTTTCTTAAACACAGTTTTAATCCTTTCTTAAACAGTTTTCTTTCTTTCTTAAACACAGTTTTAATCCTTTCTTAAACAGTTTTCTTTCTTTCTTAAACAGTTTTCTTTCTTTCTTAAACAGTTTTAATCCTTTCTTAAACAGTTTTCTTTCTTTCTTAAACAGTTTTAATCCTTTCTTAAACAGTTTTCTTTCTTTCTTAAACAGTTTTCTTTCTTTCTTAAACAGTTTTTTTTTCTTTCTTAAACACAGTTTTAATCCTTTCTTAAACAGTTTTCTTTCTTTCTTAAACACAGTTTTAATCCTTTCTTAAACAGTTTTCTTTCTTTCTTAAACAGTTTTCATTCTTTCTTAAACAGTTTTCTTTCTTTCTTAAACACAGTTTTAATCCTTTCTTAAACAGTTTTCTTTCTTTCTTAAACAGTTTTCTTTCTTTCTTAAACAGTTTTAATCCTTTCTTAAACAGTTTTCTTTCTTTCTTAAACAGTTTTAATCCTTTCTTAAACAGTTTTAATCCTTTCTTAAACAGTTTTAATCCTTTCTTAAACAGTTTTAATCCTTTCTTAAACAGTTTTCTTTCTTTCTTAAACACAGTTTTAATCCTTTCTTAAACAGTTTTCTTTCTTTCTTAAACAGTTTTCTTTCTTTCTTAAACAGTTTTAATCCTTTCTTAAACAGTTTTCTTTCTTTCTTAAACAGTTTTCTTTCTTTCTTAAACAGTTTTAATCCTTTCTTAAACAGTTTTCTTTCTTTCTTAAACACAGTTTTAATCCTTTCTTAAACAGTTTTCTTTCTTTCTTAAACACAGTTTTAATCCTTTCTTAAACTGTTTTCTTTCTTTCTTAAACACAGTTTTAATCCTTTCTTAAACTGTTTTCTTTCTTTCTTAAACACAGTTTTAATCCTTTCTTAAACAGTTTTCTTTCTTTCTTAAACAGTTTTCTTTCTTTCTTAAACAGTTTTCTTTCTTTCTTAAACAGTTTTAATCCTTTCTTAAACAGTTTTCTTTCTTTCTTAAACACAGTTTTAATCCTTTCTTAAACAGTTTTCTTTCTTTCTTAAACAGTTTTCTTTCTTTCTTAAACAGTTTTAATCCTTTCTTAAACAGTTTTCTTTCTTCTTAAACAGTTTTAATCCTTTCTTAAACAGTTTTCTTTCTTTCTTAAACAGTTTTCTTTCTTTCTTAAACAGTTTTCTTTCTTTCTTAAACACAGTTTTAATCCTTTCTTAAACAGTTTTCTTTCTTTCTTAAACACAGTTTTAATCCTTTCTTAAACAGTTTTCTTTCTTTCTTAAACAGTTTTCTTTCTTTCTTAAACAGTTTTCTTTCTTTCTTAAACAGTTTTCTTTCTTTCTTAAACAGTTTTAATCCTTTCTTAAACAGTTTTCTTTCTTTCTTAAACAGTTTTCTTTCTTTCTTAAACAGTTTTAATCCTTTCTTAAACAGTTTTCTTTCTTTCTTAAACAGTTTTCTTTCTTTCTTAAACAGTTTTCTTTCTTTCTTAAACAGTTTTAATCCTTTCTTAAACAGTTTTCTTTCTTTCTTAAACACAGTTTTAATCCTTTCTTAAACTGTTTTCTTTCTTTCTTAAACAGTTTTAATCCTTTCTTAAACAGTTTTCTTTCTTTCTTAAACACAGTTTTAATCCTTTCTTAAACAGTTTTCTTTCTTTCTTAAACACAGTTTTAATCCTTTCTTAAACTGTTTTCTTTCTTTCTTAAACACAGTTTTAATCCTTTCTTAAACTGTTTTCTTTCTTTCTTAAACACAGTTTTAATCCTTTCTTAAACAGTTTTCTTTCTTTCTTAAACAGTTTTAATCCTTTTTTAAACAGTTTTCTTTCTTTCTTAAACACAGTTTTAATCCTTTCTTAAACAGTTTTCTTTCTTTCTTAAACAGTTTTCTTTCTTTCTTAAACAGTTTTAATCCTTTCTTAAACAGTTTTCTTTCTTTCTTAAACACAGTTTTAATCCTTTCTTAAACAGTTTTCTTTCTTTCTTAAACAGTTTTCTTTCTTTCTTAAACAGTTTTAATCCTTTCTTAAACAGTTTTCTTTCTTTCTTAAACAGTTTTAATCCTTTCTTAAACAGTTTTCTTTCTTTCTTAAACAGTTTTAATCCTTTCTTAAACAGTTTTCTTTCTTTCTTAAACAGTTTTCTTTCTTTCTTAAACAGTTTTCTTTCTTTCTTAAACACAGTTTTAATCCTTTCTTAAACAGTTTTCTTTCTTTCTTAAACACAGTTTTAATCCTTTCTTAAACAGTTTTCTTTCTTTCTTAAACAGTTTTCTTTCTTTCTTAAACAGTTTTAATCCTTTCTTAAACAGTTTTCTTTCTTTCTTAAACAGTTTTAATCCTTTCTTAAACAGTTTTCTTTCTTTCTTAAACAGTTTTCTTTCTTTCTTAAACAGTTTTCTTTCTTTCTTAAACACAGTTTTAATCCTTTCTTAAACAGTTTTCTTTCTTTCTTAAACAGTTTTCATTCTTTCTTAAACAGTTTTCTTTCTTTCTTAAACACAGTTTTAATCCTTTCTTAAACAGTTTTCTTTCTTTCTTAAACAGTTTTCTTTCTTTCTTAAACAGTTTTAATCCTTTCTTAAACAGTTTTCTTTCTTTCTTAAACAGTTTTAATCCTTTCTTAAACAGTTTTCTTTCTTTCTTAAACAGTTTTCTTTCTTTCTTAAACAGTTTTCTTTCTTTCTTAAACAGTTTTCTTTCTTTCTTAAACAGTTTTCTTTCTTTCTTAAACAGTTTTAATCCTTTCTTAAACAGTTTTCTTTCTTTCTTAAACACAGTTTTAATCCTTTCTTAAACAGTTTTCTTTCTTTCTTAAACACAGTTTTAATCCTTTCTTAAACTGTTTTCTTTCTTTCTTAAACACAGTTTTAATCCTTTCTTAAACTGTTTTCTTTCTTTCTTAAACACAGTTTTAATCCTTTCTTAAACAGTTTTCTTTCTTTCTTAAACAGTTTTAATCCTTTTTTAAACAGTTTTCTTTCTTTCTTAAACACAGTTTTAATCCTTTCTTAAACAGTTTTCTTTCTTTCTTAAACAGTTTTCTTTCTTTCTTAAACAGTTTTCTTTCTTTCTTAAACAGTTTTAATCCTTTCTTAAACAGTTTTCTTTCTTTCTTAAACAGTTTTAATCCTTTCTTAAACAGTTTTCTTTCTTTCTTAAACAGTTTTCTTTCTTTCTTAAACAGTTTTAATCCTTTCTTAAACAGTTTTCTTTCTTTCTTAAACAGTTTTAATCCTTTCTTAAACAGTTTTCTTTCTTTCTTAAACAGTTTTCTTTCTTTCTTAAACAGTTTTCTTTCTTTCTTAAACACAGTTTTAATCCTTTCTTAAACAGTTTTCTTTCTTTCTTAAACACAGTTTTAATCCTTTCTTAAACAGTTTTCTTTCTTTCTTAAACAGTTTTCTTTCTTTCTTAAACAGTTTTCTTTCTTTCTTAAACAGTTTTCTTTCTTTCTTAAACACAGTTTTAATCCTTTCTTAAACAGTTTTCTTTCTTTCTTAAACACAGTTTTAATCCTTTCTTAAACAGTTTTCTTTCTTTCTTAAACAGTTTTCTTTCTTTCTTAAACAGTTTTAATCCTTTCTTAAACAGTTTTCTTTCTTTCTTAAACAGTTTTAATCCTTTCTTAAACAGTTTTCTTTCTTTCTTAAACAGTTTTAATCCTTTCTTAAACAGTTTTCTTTCTTTCTTAAACACAGTTTTAATCCTTTCTTAAACAGTTTTCTTTCTTTCTTAAACAGTTTTAATCCTTTCTTAAACAGTTTTCTTTCTTTCTTAAACACAGTTTTAATCCTTTCTTAAACAGTTTTCTTTCTTTCTTAAACACAGTTTTAATCCTTTCTTAAACACAGTCTAATCTCTTTTCTCTGTGAAAGCCGCTGTTTCCGGTTCCAGTGCACATCCACTGCGCCCTAAACGCACCATGTCCTGTGTCTTTGAACGCCTCTTTCTGCTCTTATAAACAGTCAAAGTGGATAAACCTACCGGTGCTGCAGTCCCACTGGGGTCTGAGTGGGGGGTTCTCCTGTGGGGGGGGTTCTCCTGTGTGGGGGTTCTCCTGTGTGGGGGTTCTCGTGTGTGGGGGTTCTCGTGTCCTCTGTGTGCCGTGGATCCGCTGTGCGCGCGTCCTCCGCTCCGCCGTCACCTGTCGGATGAGCTCGTGCTACACCTCACCCCCCCCTTTTATCATTTCCATATCCTCCTCCTCCTCCACAGACTCTCTCTCTCTCTCTCTCTCTCTCTCTCTCTCTCTCTCTCTCTCTCTCTCTCTCTCTCTCTCTCTCTCTCTCTCTCTCCACACTGGGCAGGTGTTGATGGGACCAGTCTGTCCAGTTCACCTGAGGAGGGAGGGCACAGGTGAGATCGGCCTGTGCGCGTGCGTGCGCGTGAAGTATCTGTGGGTGGACACATGTCTGAGTTCACCTGGACTGGGCTGATCAGCTGTTTGTAGGATCTACTGTTTGTTTGTTTGTTTGTTTGTTTGTTTGTTTGTTTGTTTGTTTGTTTGTTTGTGACCTCCACCAGTGAGGTTGTGTTTTTGCCAGTGTTGTTTGTTTGTTTGTTTGTTTGTTTGTCTGTGTGCAGATGAGTCCAACAGTTCTGACGGATTTGGATGAAAACTTCAGAACAGATGAGGACATTTTGGTGTGTGTGTGTGGGGGTGCTTTTCCAGTTTGTTTGTATTTGTTTGTTTGTTTGTTTGTTTGTTTGTGTTCCAGGTCCTCCATGCTTTGGTGGTTGCACAGGTGGAGGTGGAGCTGCCTCTGGTTCTTCAGCCCTTTCACTGAAGCAGATCCTGAAACAAACTCCAGTTTAAAGCGGAGCTGAAACACTGGACTGTGGACGTGGACTCAGACCACGTGGTCTAAGTCTGGGGGGTCAGACTCATGTTGGTTCAGTTCCACATTCAGCCCAGTTTGAGCTGAAACAGACTGAACCAGGAAAATACGAACAGACAAAAGGACAGTTCTAATCTGAGCAGGTTCTCATCCACAGAGTTTCCTTCAAAACCTGAAGAACATGAACGACTGGAACCGTCTGAAGACAAACCACAGGACCAATGTTCTGCCTCCGTTCATCAGTCTACCATCATCATGTGCGTTACCATCACACAGAACATTTACTAACAGACAGAATATTGGTCCAGTTACATGTTCTGTTCTACAGACGTTTGCTTTTGTTCATATTTGTTCAGTTTATTCACATTTAATGAAAACATTTTCAGGTAATTTTACTTTTTTACACCAAAAAAAACAAGAGGAAATATGGGCTTGTCATTATTTACAGGTTGTTCTGATCATATTGGACTGGTTCTGACCCAGTTCAAATCTGATTCAACTGTGTGTGTGTGTGTGTGTGTGTGTGTGTGTGTGTGTGTGTGTGTGTGTGGAACTGAATAGAAATGACTTGAACACCAGTGACGCTTCAGTTCAGTTTCATTCACATGTTTGACACCAGAGGTCCACTGAGCACACAGACCCTGGGCCCTGGGGGGGCGGGGTTACCCATCATGCCTCTGGTCGACAGTACCAGTCTGTGGGTCAGTATTATCTATCTATCTATCTATCTATCTATCTATCTATCTATCTATCTCTCTCTCTCTCTCTCTCTCTCTCTCTCTCTCTCTCTCTCTCTCTCTCTCTCTCTCTCTCTTAACCCTAACCCTAACCCTAACCCTCTCTCTAACCCTAACCCTAGCCCTGGACAGACTCTTTTATTTCATCCCTTTATCTTTCATTCCATCCCTTTATCTTTCATTCCATCCGTTTCTCTGGTTGTTCTTTCTTTCTGTTTCTTTTTTCCAGTGTGTGTTCGAACTGCTTCTGTTTTTAAAGGCAGTGAACGCAGACATTTGAGAACCTGTCATATGTGCCCGTGTGTGTACACAGAGACGTCACCATGACAACGCCCTAATGCAAATACTGACTGACAAATGCCCTGTTGACGCAGTGGGTGGGGGAGGGGGAGTAGGCGGGGCCTCCGGCGTCTCACCTGTCCTCAGGTCTAGACTCACCTTTCACTGAATAAAAGATGAAGCCTGGGGTTTGAACGGAACATGAAGACGTTCTGCTGGATCACATGTTTATGTTCCAGCTGTTTGATCCAAGAACAGCTGATCCAAACTTACACCAAGAGTCTGAGGCAAGGATTAGGATTTTACATCCTACTGTAGTTTAGTTAGTTCAGACTGAGTTTGGTCTCGAATTCAGGTCATTTTAATTTGTTTTTAGAGCAGGTTTGAAAGTTTTTATTAATTTTAATTTTTTTTCTAAATGCTTAGTTGTAGTTTAGTTTTATTTTAGTTGTAGTTTAGTTGTAGTTTAGTTTTATTTTAGTTGTAGTTTAGTTGTAGTTTAGTTTTATTTTAGTTTTATTTTAGTTGTAGTTTAGTTGTAGTTTAGTTTTAGTTTAGTTTTAGTTCAGTTATAGTTTAGTTTTATTTTAGTTTTAGTTTAGTTGTAGTTTAGTTGTAGTTTAGTTTTATTTTAGTTTTATTTTAGTTGTAGTTTAGTTGTAGTTTAGTTTTAGTTTAGTTTTAGTTCAGTTGTAGTTTAGTTTTATTTTAGTTTTAGTTTAGTTGTAGTTTAGTTGTAGTTTAGTTTTATTTTAGTTTTATTTTAGTTGTAGTTTAGTTTTAGTTTAGTTTTAGTTCAGTTGTAGTTTAGTTTTATTTTAGTTTTAGTTTAGTTGTAGTTTAGTTGTAGTTCAGTTGTAGTTTAGTTGTAGTTCAGTTGTAGTTTAGTCGTAGTTCAGTTGTAGTTCAGTTGTAGTTTAGTTGTAGTTCAGTTGTAGTTTAGTCGTAGTTCAGTTGTAGTTCAGTTGTAGTTTAGTTGTAGTTCAGTTGTAGTTCCGTTGTAGTTCAGTTGTAGTTTAGTTGTAGTTCAGTTGTAGTTCAGTTGTAGTTTAGTTGTATTTCAGTTGTAGTTCAGTTGTAGTTTAGTTGTAGTTTAGTTTTATTTTAGTTTTAGTTTAGTTGTAGTTTAGTTGTAGTTTAGTTTTATTTTAGTTGTAGTTTAGTTGTAGTTTAGTTTTATTTTAGTTTTATTTTAGTTGTAGTTTAGTTTTAGTTTAGTTTTATTTTAGTTTTAGTTTAGTTGTAGTTTAGTTGTAGTTTAGTTTTATTTTAGTTGTAGTTTAGTTGTAGTTTAGTTTTAGTTTAGTTTTAGTTCAGTTGTAGTTTAGTTTTATTTTAGTTTTAGTTTAGTTGTAGTTTAGTTGTAGTTTAGTTTTATTTTAGTTTTATTTTAGTTGTAGTTTAGTTTTAGTTTAGTTTTAGTTCAGTTGTAGTTTAGTTTTATTTTAGTTTTAGTTTAGTTGTAGTTTAGTTGTAGTTCAGTTGTAGTTTAGTTGTAGTTCAGTTGTAGTTTAGTCGTAGTTCAGTTGTAGTTCAGTTGTAGTTTAGTTGTAGTTCAGTTGTAGTTCCGTTGTAGTTCAGTTGTAGTTTAGTTGTAGTTCAGTTGTAGTTCAGTTGTAGTTTAGTTGTATTTCAGTTGTAGTTCAGTTGTAGTTTAGTTGTAGTTTAGTTGTAGTTTAGTTTTATTTTAGTTTTAGTTTAGTTGTAGTTTAGTTGTAGTTCAGTTGTAGTTTAGTTGTAGTTCAGTTGTAGTTTAGTCGTAGTTCAGTTGTAGTTCAGTTGTAGTTTAGTTGTAGTTTAGTTGTAGTTCAGTTGTAGTTTAGCTGTAGTTCAGTTGTATTTCAGTTGTAGTTCAGTTGTAGTTTAGTTGTAGTTCAGTTGTAGTTTAGTTGTAGTTTAGTTGTAGTTTAGTTGTAGTTTAGTTTTATTTTAGTTTTATTTTAGTTGTAGTTTAGTTGTAGTTTAGTTGTAGTTCAGTTGTAGTTTAGCTGTAGTTCAGTTGTATTTCAGTTGTAGTTCAGTTGTAGTTTAGTTGTAGTTCAGTTGTAGTTCAGTTGTAGTTTAGTTGTAGTTCAGTTGTAGTTCCGTTGTAGTTCAGTTGTAGTTTAGTTGTAGTTCAGTTGTAGTTTAGTTGTATTTCAGTTGTAGTTCAGTTGTAGTTTAGTTGTAGTTTAGTTGTAGTTTAGTTTTATTTTAGTTTTAGTTTAGTTGTAGTTTAGTTGTAGTTTAGTTGTAGTTCAGTTGTAGTTTAGTCGTAGTTCCGTTGTAGTTCAGTTGTAGTTTAGTTGTAGTTCAGTTGTAGTTTAGTTGTATTTCAGTTGTAGTTCAGTTGTAGTTTAGTTGTAGTTTAGTTTTAGTTTAGTTGTAGTTTAGTTGTAGTTCAGTTGTAGTTTAGCTGTAGTTCAGTTGTATTTCAGTTGTAGTTCAGTTGTAGTTTAGTTGTAGTTCAGTTGTAGTTTAGTTGTAGTTCAGTTGTAGTTTAGTTGTAGTTTAGCTGTAGTTTAGTTTTATTTTAGTTGTAGTTCAGTTGTAGTTTAGTTGTAGTTTAGTTTTAGTTTAGTTGTAGTTTAGTTGTAGTTCAGTTGTAGTTTAGCTGTAGTTCAGTTGTATTTCAGTTGTAGTTCAGTTGTAGTTTAGTTGTAGTTCAGTTGTAGTTCAGTTGTAGTTTAGTTGTAGTTCAGTTGTAGTTCAGTTGTAGTTCAGTTTTAGTTCAGTTGTAGTTTAGCTGTAGTTCAGTTGTAGTTCAGTTGTAGTTCAGTTGTAGTTTAGTTGTAGTTCAGCTGTAGTTCAGTTGTAGTTCAGTTGTAGTTCAGTTGTAGTTTAGTTTAGTTCAGTTGTAGTTCAGTTGTAGTTTAGTTGTAGTTCAGTTGTAGTTTAGTTGTAGTTCAGTTGTAGTTCAGTTGTAGTTCAGTTGTAGTTTAGTTGTAGTTCAGTTGTAGTTCAGTTGTAGTTTAGTTGTAGTTCAGTTGTAGTTCAGTTGTAGTTTAGTTGTAGTTCAGTTGTAGTTCAGTTGTAGTTATTTGTAGTTCAGTTGTAGTTCAGTTGTAGTTTAGTTGTAGTTCAGTTGTAGTTCAGTTGTAGTTTAGTTTTAGTTCAGTTGTAGTTTAGTTGTAGTTCAGTTGTAGTTCAGTTGTAGTTTAGTTGTAGTTTAGTTGTAGTTCAGTTGTAGTTCAGTTGTAGTTATTTGTAGTTCAGTTGTAGTTCAGTTGTAGTTCAGTTGTAGTTTAGTTGTAGTTCAGTTGTAGTTTAGTTGTAGTTCAGTTGTAGTTCAGTTGTAGTTCAGTTGTAGTTTAGTTGTAGTTCAGTTGTAGTTTAGTTGTAGTTCAGTTGTAGTTCAGTTGTAGTTCAGTTGTAGTTTAGTTGTAGTTCAGTTGTAGTTTAGTTGTAGTTTAGTTGTAGTTCAGTTGTAGTTTAGTTGTAGTTCAGTTGTAGTTATTTGTAGTTCAGTTGTAGTTTAGTTGTAGTTCAGTTGTAGTTATTTGTAGTTCAGTTTTAGTTCAGTTGTAGTTTAGTTGTAGTTTAGTTGTAGTTCAGTTGTAGTTTAGTTGTAGTTCAGTTGTAGTTCAGTTGTAGTTCAGTTGTAGTTATTTGTAGTTCAGTTGTAGTTCAGTTGTAGTTCAGTTGTAGTTTAGTTGTAGTTCAGTTGTAGTTTAGTTGTAGTTCAGTTGTAGTTCAGTTGTAGTTTAGTTGTAGTTCAGTTGTAGTTTAGTTATAGTTCAGTTGTAGTTCAGTTGTAGTTTAGTTGTAGTTCAGTTGTAGTTCAGTTGTAGTTTAGTTGTAGTTCAGTTGTAGTTCAGTTGTAGTTTAGTTTTAGTTCAGTTGTAGTTTAGTTGTAGTTCAGTTGTAGTTCAGTTGTAGTTCAGTTGTAGTTTAGTTTTAGTTCAGTTGTAGTTTAGTTGTAGTTTAGTTGTAGTTCAGTTGTAGTTCAGTTGTAGTTTAGTTGTAGTTCAGTTGTAGTTCAGTTGTAGTTCAGTTGTAGTTCAGTTGTAGTTCAGTTATAGTTCAGTTGTAGTTCAGTTGTAGTTTAGTTGTAGTTCAGTTGTAGTTCAGTTGTAGTTTAGTTGTAGTTCAGATGTAGTTCAGATGTAGTTCAGTTGTAGTTCAGCTGTAGTTTAGTTGTAGTTCAGTTGTAGTTCAGTTGTAGTTCAGTTGTAGTTTAGTTGTAGTTCAGTTGTAGTTCAGTTGTAGTTCAGTTGTAGTTTAGTTTTAGTTCAGTTGTAGTTTAGTTGTAGTTCAGTTGTAGTTCAGTTGTAGTTCAGTTGTAGTTTAGTTTTAGTTCAGTTGTAGTTTAGTTGTAGTTTAGTTGTAGTTCAGTTGTAGTTCAGTTGTAGTTTAGTTGTAGTTTAGTTGTAGTTCAGTTGTAGTTCAGTTGTAGTTTAGTTGTAGTTCAGTTGTAGTTCAGTTGTAGTTCAGTTGTAGTTCAGTGGTCTCTTTTCTCTTCTTCTCTGTGCTCCTATTCAAATCAATCCCAGACAGGACTCTGCTGCTTTAGTCTCCATGTTTCCAGGTAGAGTGGGGACCAGAAGACGACTGGAAACCACAAGTGAACACAAGTGACGGAGCAAAAAGTGTCGTATGGAGACAGCACAGAAAACTGAGAGAGACAAAGAAATCCATTGAACATCAATCTGACATTGACAAAGACCAAAACCAAGGGAATTGGATCCAGAATTTTTATCCGTTTTAGTTAGTTTAGTAAACACACAATACAGTTCCAGTTAGTTCTGTTTTTTTTCTTTTAATTATAGTTTTTATTTCTTTCAGATAACAAACATGTTTTTACTATTCTAGTTTTGGTCATTTTGTTAGTTTTCATTAACATTCACGTCCAATTCAAGTTTTTTTTTGCTTATTTTAAGAGGGTTTGTTTTTTTACTTAGTGCGAGATTTTTTTTTTGCTTAATTCAAGATTTATTTATTTTTTGCTAAATATAGAGTTGTTGTTGGGGTTTTTTTGGCCTAATTCAATGTTAGTTATCATTTTTTTCTTTTAATTATAGTTTTTATTTATTTCAGTTAATGAAAATGTTTTTACAATTCTACTTTTAATCATTTCATTAGTTTTCATTAACATCCAATTCAAGTTTTTGTTGCTTACTTTAAGTTTTTGTTTTTCTCATTAATTCAAGATTTTTTTTTTTTTACTTAATTAAAGAATTTTTTTTGCTTTATTCAGGATTTTTTTTTTTTTCTTTTCTGCTTACTTCAAGATTTTTATTTTTTTTTTCTTAATTCAGGACTTTTTTTCCTTATTCAAGATAAGTTATTGTTTTTTTCTTTTAATTATAGTTATTTATTTCAGTTAACAAAAATATTTTTTCAATTGCAGTTTTTGTCATTTTGTAATTTTTTTATTTTATTTTTTTTCACTTAATTCAAGATTTTTTTTTTTTAAATTTATCTATTTTTTTGCTTATTTCAAGATTTTTTTTTCCTTAATTCAGGATTATTTTTTTTTTACTTAATTGAATTTTTTTTTTGCTAAATTCAGGATTTTTATTTATTTATTTTGTTTAATTCAAGGGGGGGGGGTTGCTTATTTTACGATTTTTTTTTTTTTTTTTTACTTAATTCACCTTTTTTTTTTTTTTTTTGCTTAATTCAAAATTACTTATTGTTTTTTTTTCTTTTAATTATAGTTTTTATTTATTTCAGTTAACAAAAATGGTTTTCCAATTTCTCTTTTTGGAGCACATACTATAGCTTTACCATTTGAACACTAGGGGGCGCCAATGAATATTTAAATAAAGGACTGAAACATGTTGAAACACCTCTGGAAATGCCTGGATTAGCATCAATAATGATCTAGAGCACTTTTAAACCAGATTTGAACATGGTCCAAAATGACCCTTTTTGGAGCACATCCTATAGCTTTACCATCTGAACACCAGGGGGCGCTGATGTTGTTTAAGGGCCATTCCACTGAATCGGTGCCGTTTGCTTGTTCTAACTATTCCAAATTAAACTTCATTTTTTTTCTTTTTTCAACACTGAACCTAATAACACACATATTTAATTATTTAAAATGTGTGTTGGTCAATCTCAGGCAACTTCATTTCATTTTTTACAAGATTTTTAAGCGATAGATAATTGCATTTTTCTCAGTCCTGTTACCAAAACTCATGTGACATTTAAAAAGCACTTAAAAACTTGTCAACTAATTCCTTTGTTTTCCTCTCAACAAAGCGTTTATTTTAAATAAATGGTTGGTTACATGTGAAAAGAATTCATATTTGTGACTAAAAAATAACTATATATGCACGCAAGTTGTCTTTTTCTTAAAACTATAGTCATTTTTTCATTTTAAAGGAGACCCAAACCTCACATTTATCAAAAGTTTTATGATTCAATTCATTAAATACTTGGACAAATGATGGACCGCACATAAATGAAAAAATCTGGTGGTTTATTTAGATTTTTTTTTTAAAGAAAAAGTTATTTAGTAACAGGAATGAACACTGGGAAACAGGAATGTGTGTGTGTGTGTGTGTGTGCATGTGTGTGTATGTGTTTGTGTGTGTGTTTGTTTGTTTTTTTCAGATTTTTATTTAGAAATATTGAGTAGATTTCAGCATACATTGAAATTACACTGTGGTCACGTAACAAGTATGTGACCAATGACTAATGTTTCCATTCTCAACATTTCAGTTTTTCTTTTTTTTTTTTTAATAATAAACAAAACAATTGAACAGTGAACAATGGATGCATGTTACAGAAAGAAAACACACACGAAAGACCAAGTGACTCTGACCTCCTCTCTCAAAAGAAGAAAAAAACCCAAAAAAACCCAAAAACAGACAGTTCCAGGTCCATTGTCATTCTATTGTCATTTCTTGTACATTTGTGGTTCCAACAGATTGTGTTTGGTGAGTGTAAACAAAAAATATCCACTTTGACCATAGATCTGAAAATGTGTTCCTCTGTAATCGAAGGCAGAAGGTTCGTCTGTCCGTCTGGTAAATTTCATCCACAGTATCCACCCATTTTTCCACATTGGGTGGTTCAGGTTGGAGCCAGTGCCTGCTCGCAGCCTTTTTACCTGCAGTTATTCCACTTCTGTACTAGTAGGCACTGTTCACTAAAGTTTCAGTTTTTCCCATAATTAAAGTGGCAAATTCAAAAGGTAACATTAAGTATATATTCTATATTTTTGTGTATATCCTTCTAAAATTGTTGTATTTTTGGGCAGTCCCAGAGTATGTACCAGTGGTTGGCGTCTTGGCTTCCACACTGTCTCCAGCTCTTAAGCTCCTCCCCCTTCAGTGGCCTTTTTTGTTTAGGACGAATGAATAATAATAATAATAATAATAATAATAATAATAATAATAATAATAATAATAATAATAATAATGATAATGATAATAATAATAATAATAATAATAATAATAATAATAAACTTTATTTATATAGCACCTTTCATACAGAAATTGTAGCCCAAAGTGCTTCACATTGATTGAAAAAATACAATATTAAAATACATTGAGATTTGATTAGAAATACAATAAAATAAAAATAAAAACTGCACATTCCTGGTTCCTGAATTGTGACCCCATTTTTATCTCCTTTCAAAGGCTAATGAGAATAAAAATGTTTTTAATTTGGTTTTAAATATATTCAGTGAACTGGCTTCTCTAATGTCTTTTGGAATTGTATTCCATAACTTTGGTGCATAGTTAGTAAAGGCTGCGTCCCCCATTTTCTTTGTAATATTTCTGGGAGTCACTAGTAACCCTGCGTTTGATGACCTCAGTGTTCTAGTTTGTACATAATTGATCAGTGAGTTTGCAATGTATGAAAAACCTAATCAAGCATTTCCAGTTGAATTCCCTCCAAGAATATGAGTTTGTGCATTTCCACACACGTACAGTAACCTTGGCATTCTTCATCAGTAATAATAGTTATAGTAATAGTAATAGTAATAGTAATAGTAATAGTGGTGCTGTCCTTTTCCCATTTGATTTTCACATATTGTGTTGAATATGTTTTTTTCCTCAGAAACCCTTTGTATAATCTGGATAGAATACCTGTTTTACATTTAGCCCTGTAGGAATCTAGTTTTTCCTTAAGCGCTGGTTCCTGCACATCCAAAGGGAAGCTTATTTCTGATTAATGTAGTGGCGTACCTGCAGATATTTGTAGAAATCTTGTTTTTCCAACTTATTATTTTCTATGGGAGTTTGAAAATCTTTTATTTCTCCTTTCTCTGTTAAAGAAAAATAGGTTTTTATACCTTTATGGATCCAATTCTGAAATCCCATATCATTTTGACTGGGCTTAAAATCAGGGTCATATACACACCATCTCACAACCTGCAGATTATCGTGTCATTTATATTCATCTTTTGCATTTGACCAAAATTTTAATGATGACTCTAGCCGTGGATTTTCAACCTCATTAAGGACTTTTCCTAAATCTTTATTTCCCAACACTGCCTGTAATGGGGGTTCCCATATTAAAAGGACCTCAGTGTCCTTCCATCGAGCATGATATTTAGGATTACACAGGTTTATTAGCGATTTGATTTGTGCTGAACAAAAATAGTCTTTTAATTTAGGCACTGCAATTCCCCCATTTTCTTTGGAGAGTTGTAAGTGCATGTTTGTTTTTGTGTGTCTTTTGTGTGTGTGTGTGTGTGTGTGTGTGTGTGTGTGTGTGTGTGTGTGTGTGTGTGTACTTGGCTGTTCATGCATGTTGTGTGTTGCTAAAACCAGTGTTTTTTCTAGACTTGTCATAAACTTGTTGGCTCAGACTTCTTTCTCAGTCTCTGTTTTGACCTGTAGCTGACCTCAGGGGTGATGTCCTCAAACCAGGATGTGTTTACAGATGAAGCCACCAGTGCACAGTCAGCTTCAGCCTAAACAGCTCATATTTGTCTAACTCTTCTGTTCTTACTCTGTGCTTCATTTCTTGGTGGTTGTGGACTCTAATAGTTCTGACAGTTTGAATTTGAACCCTCCGGCTGATGATCAACTATCTGTAGATTCATTTGGACACATCCACTGGATTTTCACAACCTGTTTGAATTCCTGCTGAATTTGTTCCGTCTAGAATTAGTTATGTCACCACATTTGCACATATCAGGTCCAGACTTCTGATGAGCAGTTCTTAGTGCATATCTCTGGGTCCTTCCTGTATTTATCTCGGTCCTTTTCTAAATCTCTCTCTGTCTCCTCTGGGTCAGCGTTGGGTTGAGCACAACAGTGACGCTGCTTTTCTGCAGAACTTAGTGAAGGTCAGCTCCATGTAACTGTGGTTTTATTTGTATAAGACTGATCTGGAAGTCAACGACTAGTCATTAGAACTGAAACTTTAAAACACATGAACAGAAGGACATTAACATTCACTAATAATAAACCAGAGGAGGAGAACCAGAGGAGGAGAACCAGAGGAGGAGAACCAGAGAACCAGAGGAGAAGCAGAGGAGGAGAACCAGAGGAAGAGAACCAGAGGAGGAGAACCAGAGGAGGAGAACCAGAGGAGAAGCAGAGGAGGAGAACCAGAGGAAGAGAACCAGAGGAGAACCAGAGGAGGAGAACCAGAGAACCAGAGGAGAAGCAGAGGAGGAGAACCAGAGGAGAAGAACCAGAGGAGAAGAACCAGAGGAAGAGAACCAGAGGAGAAGCAGAGGAGGAGAACCAGAGGAGAAGAACCAGAAGAGAACCAGAGGAGGAGAACCAGAGGAAGAGAACCAGAGGAGAACCAGAGGAGGAGAACCAGAGAACCAGAGGAGAAGCAGAGGAGGAGAACCAGAGGAGAAGAACCAGAGGAGAAGAACCAGAGGAAGAGAACCAGAGGAGAACCAGAGGAGGAGAACCAGAGGAGAACCAGAGGAGGAGAACCAGAGGAAGAGAACCAGAGGAGAACCAGAGGAGGAGAACCAGAGGAGAAGCAGAGGAGGAGAACCAGAGGAGAAGCAGAGGAGGAGAACCAGAGGAGAAGAACCAGAGGAGAACCAGAGGAGAAGAACCAGAGGAGAACCAGAGGAGGAGAACCAGAGAACCAGAGGAGAAGCAGAGGAGGAGAACCAGAGGAGAAGAACCAGAGGAAGAGAACCAGAGGAGAACCAGAGGAGGAGAACCAGAGGAGGAGAACCAGAGGAAGAGAACCAGAGGAAGAGAACCAGAGGAGGAGAACCAGAGAACCAGAGGAGAAGCAGAGGAGGAGAACCAGAGGAGAAGAACCAGAGGAGGAGAACCAGAGAACCAGAGGAGAAGCAGAGGAGGAGAACCAGAGGAGAAGCAGAGGAAGAGAACCAGAGGAGAACCAGAGGAGGAGAACCAGAGGAGAAGCAGAGGAGGAGAACCAGAGGAGAAGAACCAGAGGAGAACCAGAGGAGGAGAACCAGAGAACCAGAGGAGAAGCAGAGGAGGAGAACCAGAGGAGAAGAACCAGAGGAAGAGAACCAGAGGAGAACCAGAGGAGGAGAACCAGAGGAGGAGAACCAGAGGAAGAGAACCAGAGGAAGAGAACCAGAGGAGGAGAACCAGAGAACCAGAGGAGAAGCAGAGGAGGAGAACCAGAGGAGAAGAACCAGAGGAGGAGAACCAGAGAACCAGAGGAGAAGCAGAGGAGGAGAACCAGAGGAAGAGAACCAGAGGAGAACCAGAGGAGGAGAACCAGAGAACCAGAGGAGAAGCAGAGGAGGAGAACCAGAGGAGAAGAACCAGAGGAGAAGAACCAGAGGAAGAGAACCAGAGGAGAACCAGAGGAGGAGAACCAGAGGAGGAGAACCAGAGGAAGAGAACCAGAGGAAGAGAACCAGAGGAGGAGAACCAGAGAACCAGAGGAGAAGCAGAGGAGGAGAACCAGAGGAGAAGAACCAGAGGAGAACCAGAGGAGGAGAACCAGAGAACCAGAGGAGAAGCAGAGGAGGAGAACCAGAGGAGAAGAACCAGAGGAAGAGAACCAGAGGAGAACCAGAGGAGGAGAACCAGAGGAAGAGAACCAGAGGAGGAGAACCAGAGAACCAGAGGAGAAGCAGAGGAGGAGAACCAGAGGAGAAGAACCAGAGGAGGAGAACCAGAGAACCAGAGGAGAAGCAGAGGAGGAGAACCAGAGGAAGAGAACCAGAGGAGAAGCAGAGGAGGAGAACCAGAGGAAGAGAACCAGAGGAGAACCAGAGGAGGAGAACCAGAGAACCAGAGGAGAAGCAGAGGAGGAGAACCAGAGGAGAAGAACCAGAGGAGAAGAACCAGAGGAAGAGAACCAGAGGAGAACCAGAGGAGGAGAACCAGAGGAGGAGAACCAGAGGAAGAGAACCAGAGGAAGAGAACCAGAGGAGGAGAACCAGAGAACCAGAGGAGAAGCAGAGGAGGAGAACCAGAGGAGAAGAACCAGAGGAGAAGAACCAGAGGAGGAGAACCAGAGGAGAACTAGAGGAGGAGAACCAGAGGAGGAGAACCAGAACTAGAGGAGGAGAACCAGAGGAGGAGAACCAGAGGAGGAGAACCAGAGGAGAACTAGAGGAGGAGAACCAGAGGAGGAGAACCAGAGGAAGAGAACCAGAGGAGAACCAGAGGAGGAGAACCAGAGGAGGAGAACCAGAGAACCAGAGAAGCGGAGGAGGAGAACCAGAGGAGAAGAACCAGAGGAGAAGAACCAGAGGAGGAGAACCAGAGGAGGAGAACCAGAGGAGAACTAGAGGAGGAGAACCAGAGGAGAACCAGAGAACCAGAACTAGAGGAGGAGAACCAGAGGAGAACTAGAGGAGGAGAACCAGAGGAGGAGAACCAGAGGAGAACTAGAGGAGGAGAACCAGAGGAGGAGAACCAGAGGAGAACCAGAGGAGAACTAGAGGAGGAGAACCAGAGGAGGAGAACCAGAGAACCAGAACTAGAGGAGGAGAACCAGAGGAGAACTAGAGGAGGAGAACCAGAGAACCAGAACTAGAGGAGGAGAACCAGAGGAGAACTAGAGGAGGAGAACCAGAGGAGGAGAACCAGAGAACCAGAACTAGAGGAGGAGAACCAGAGGAGAACTAGAGGAGGAGAACCAGAGGAGGAGAACCAGAGGAGAACTAGAGGAGGAGAACCAGAGGAGGAGAACCAGAGGAGAAGAACCAGAGGAGGAGAACCAGAGGAGGAGAACCAGAGGAGAACCAGAGGAGAACTAGAGGAGGAGAACCAGAGGAGGAGAACCAGAGAACCAGAACTAGAGGAGGAGAACCAGAGGAGAACTAGAGGAGGAGAACCAGAGGAGGAGAACCAGAGAACCAGAACTAGAGGAGGAGAACCAGAGGAGAACTAGAGGAGGAGAACCAGAGAACCAGAACTAGAGGAGGAGAACCAGAGGAGAACTAGAGGAGGAGAACCAGAGAACCAGAACTAGAGGAGGAGAACCAGAGGAGAACTAGAGGAGGAGAACCCCCTGGGTGTGAACCGTCTGCTGACCTGTGGACCTCCCAGTTTCAGACACACCTGCAGTGATGAAACTAAAGATTAGAACGACAGTTAGTCTCGTCTCGTTAACGAAAATGAAGAAACATTTTATCACAGTTGTTTATATTTAGTCTGTTTTTTATTAGTCAACAATATTGCATTACATATTTAATTATAGTTATTGTCACATGACCACCATTTTCATTACGTCTTGCCTTCATCACGCGATAAAGGTTTGTTGACGAAGACATTTCATCATAATTTTTGTTGTCAAAAGCAAAACTACACTACAGTAATAAAGTAGGCACGTAATTAGCCAACCAAATCAAACCAAATAAAGAAAAAACAACAACAGTTAGTATTAAGAACTCAGCAGAGAAGACAACACAATCTCCAGAAGAAATTAATAGTATATTCAAGAACTTGTATGCATGTATTCATCAGACAGAATAGACACACAATAGACTCATTAGATGCAGAAAAAGCTTTTGACAGTAAACTGGTCTGTCCTAACATCAACATTACAAACATTCAGCTTCAGGGAATCATTTATTAATTGGGTGCACATCTTATGCCATGTTTCCACTACGTCACAGGTGCCAAACATGCGGCCCGGGGGCCAAATCCGGGCCCCCACAGGGTCCAGTCCAGCCCTGGGGATGAATTTGTGAAATGCAAAAATTACACTGAAGATATAAACAATCCTTTTAGTTCAGGTTCCACATTCAGACCAATTCAGTCTCCAGTGGGTCACACCAGTCAAATACTATCAGAATAACATAGAAATAATGACAACTCCAATTTTTTCTCTTTGTAAATGTAAATAATTTCATGTATTTACACTAAAACAAAGCATATTTTTTGCAATAAAATGTGAATAACCTGAACAAATATGAACAACCTGAAATGTTTTAAGAGAAGTAAGTATAATTTTAACAATATTCTGTCTGTTATTAAATGTTTTGTGTTTGTAGATCCACTGTGATCTGTAAGTTATAATGTACATGTGGAAATGATAAACTGAGGCAGAATATTATTAAAATTATACTGATTTTTTCAGTTTGTTCATGTTATTCACATCTTTTGAAAGGATAGTTTGTAGATGTAAACCTTCTCAAAATGTAATTTTACTTTTTTTGCTCTAAAATAACAAGATAAGTTTGGAGTTGACATAATTTCTATATTATTCTGTTATTATTTTACTGGTTTGGCCCACTGCAGATCAAATTTAACTGAATGTGGAACTGAACTAAAATGAGTTTGACAGCCCTGCACTACATGGAGCCGGCTCACGTCCACTCCACTCTGGTACCAGGTCCTATTCCAGACCGTTTCTATTCCAGATCCTCCCCTCTTTCCAGTCCCTGGTCGTCATAGCGATGTGGCGCGTTACTTCCGTGTCATCTGCTCAGAGTTGCTGATAAACTCACTGGTTGCCTGTTGTCTGGTCAAACTCCTGCTGAATGTTTGCGTCTGAACCTCCTGGACAAACCATGGTGTAGTTTTACAGACTGTCATCATGTGGATTCACCTACTGACAGATTTACTGGAAACTTCTGCATCTGTTTTTTGTAAAAGGGCGGGGCACAGAGACGACTTTACACAGTGTCACCTTTTAGTATCTTGTCCCCAGTCCTGGAACCTCAGCAGAGGTGAGACCAAAAAACTAGTACCAGGTACCAGATTCCAGGTCCTATTTCGTAATGGAAACGCAAAAAGGACGAGTCGAGTTGAGTACCACCCTGAAACACAGCATTACACACCTCAGCCACAGCTGCAGTACTAACCAACGCACTAATATTAGAACCATTCCCACTGAACAGATGGACCAGGCAAGGATGTCCACTCTCTCCTGCCCTTTTAACCATATTCGTTGAACCACTTACTTACAATCCGTCAACGCCCGAACATTACAGGAATAGACACCCACTTCACCCCATAAAATCAGCTTATACGCAGACGACTTATTCCTTTATTTGTAAGGACCACACACATCCTTAACAGGAACTATCAAATTAATAAAAACATTTTCAAATATCTCAGATTATTCCATTAACTTTCACATATCCACAATCCTACTTTTACAGAAGAAGAGCTGGGATGCAGCGGCCCACACCCCACCTATACCCCCATGAACCAGTCACATCACCTGCCTGGGCATTAACATCTGCCCCAGGCTGTCACAGCTGGTCAATCTCAACTACATACCTCTTTTTTAAATGTATCACTGACAAACTCTTGTGTTGGATGAACGTCCCATTATCTCTCATCGGCCAAATAGCAACAATCAAAATGTCCATCCTCCCAAAAATAAACAACCTTCTCAACATGATCCCAACTCACACAACCTCATCCTGGTTCCAATCTCTTGACTCGATTGTTTGAAAATTCTGCTGGCAAAATAAAAACCCCAGAATAACACTATCAACTATAAAAGTCCAAATCACGAGGAGGACTTGCTGCATCAAACTTTCTCCACTACTCAATCATGATTCAACTGCAATAGATTTTTAAATGGACCCACTCACACCCTGCAGACGGCATCTGGTTTGATATCGAACAAACAATTTGCAACAACATATCAATCTCCGATCTCCCATTCCACAGCAGCTCGATTAAACGTCACCCATGCTTAAAATTTTTAACAATATCTTCAGCTCTGACAGCCTGGTGGAAACTTCATAAAATCACTAAGACCACCTTAACACCACCTAACTTCACACCCATCTGGAATAACCCCGATCTCCTACTAAACAAGAAACCCATACACTTTCGCACATGGGCAGAGAGCGGCACCACACACCTACAACATGTCCTCCAAGACAACAATCTGGTCTCATTTCCACACCTGGTCCAGAAGTTTGGCATCAGGAGCACACAACATCTGGAATACCATCAACTCAAATCTTTGATTCAAAAAGTTCACAATATCAAAAATATCCACACACACCCCCCCCCCCAGTTTTAACACTAATGAATATCAACTGCACAAAAAAATCCTAATCACATATATATACACACACAAACGCACCTGTAAATATGAGCCAACAAACAGCACATGTCACAGTGACAGTCATTTTTGTGTCACTTCTCAGATGTGATGCTGATCTACCCTGAGTACGCTCCTACTCAAAGTCTGGAGGACAGACGGACGTGGACCACCAGCTCTGATGTTAGTCCAACACTGTCAGTGTCTCAGCACTGAGTCCAACCGGGTGTTTCCTGTGAGTGGCTAGTTGATTATGTCACTTCAGCTGATCTGACCTATGGGTTTACTCTTTGTGCATTTGGGTAGGTTCCTACTCGCTTACTTGTTCTCTCTGGTTGATCTGCAGAATTTCTACTGGTAATTGGAGACTTTGGTTTATCACGCGAAAAGTGTGGGGGATGAAATTGTCATTTAAAAAAAAAAAATTAAAATGTTACAACACCCACATCCCCCACATGTGTGACACCCATGTCTGGAGGCCTATTTGGCAATAACTCCACCCCCCCCCACCCCCCACCCAAAAAAAGCAGCTCTATACAATCCACATGGATGACCAAATCTGAGTTCAAAACCTCTTAGTTCAGTGAAAGGCGACTAGTTTGCAGGTGTTCTACAGATACACAACTGCTGTGGTTGTAGCTGAAGTCTGTCTTGCTGGTAAAATAAAATAAAATACACAACTACACAGACACAACTCATCTACACACCACACAAACACAATGAGGATCCAGAATCGAGTGCAAACCCAGCAAACAGTGGTTCAGTGAATGTGGGTTTGAAGGTGTGGAGGTGGATCAGTTTGTCAGAGGAGACTGTGTAGAAAGACACAGATCCAGCAGGACAGTCCACATACACTGAGACTGTACCAGAGGAGGAGGAGGAGGAGGAGGAGGAGGAGGAGGAGGAGGAGCGTAAGGGGGAGGAGGAGGACTGAGGAAGGTATGTGTATGTGTTATTATGACAGACACTGTATCCACCTCTGTAACACCTCAGACTCCAGGACTGATCATTTCCTCCAAACCAACAGTCTACACTGTCTCCTTTCCTTCTGATTCCTCTGTAACTCACTGCTACAGAAACCTTCCCACTCCACTGGACCTCCCAGTAACAGCGACCAGTCAGACCAGTTGAACACATCAGCTGAGGACGGAACTCAAATCTGTCCTGATGATCAGGATATGACTGAAGCTCCTGCACTTGTTCCACCTTCTTGTTGTTTTCAGACAGTTTCAGTTCTCTGTTCGCTGTGTTTGGATCCAGGGTGAGTTCACAGAAATCTGATGGACAGAAGAAAACACAATACAGTTATTGATCAGTGATCAGCTCATTGACTGATCACTTGACTGGGTACCATTAGACTGTTATTGATGGATGGATCAAGTGTGATTCTAATAGACCCTTTTCACATGATGTCAGACAACTTCCTTTTGGCACCAAGCAGGATATCCTGACTCCCACTATCTTAGTGAGTGGTGTTTACAAATGGATTTCACGCAGTTCCTCCTCCAGCTACCCAAGATTGGTTTGGGAGATGTGCACAGACTGGCACAAAAAGTACCCACCACTCCAGCCTCCAAACGTGAACAAGGGTTACAAGTTCTTTATAGAACATCATGAAGGTAAGTGTTTTGCCTTCTTTCCTCTGACGTTAGCGGAAATGCTAGGCTAAAGATAACTTAATGTACAGCTGATTTGATCATCTATTAGTTGTCTGTTTCTCTATTAAGTTGCTATAGTAGCTTTATAAACATTAAACTGTGGCTATATCCACAATTCTATTTCACAGCTGTTAGCCACCATTTCATGCGTGGAAAATAGTTTAGAATTGTTTAGCCTCATGTTGAGTCCTGTCTCCCCTAACATTGTTTTGGAACAGTGTCAAACAGCTGTTGACCACTGGGTCACAGTGAGAACATACTGTCATGGGTCTATGAGGAACAACCAAGAGCCTCATCACCTCCAGGTTTTTCAAAGAAGATTCTATGGTTCAGTTTTCTCTTTTTTCATGTTATGCTGCAGGTGCAGACTTTGCAGGATCCACCAGATTCCACTGTGGGTTCAGTGTGTTTCCCAGAGCAATCATGTCTACACAGCTTGGTTTTCCTTCTCTTTTTGTAAAGTTGCTTTTGTTCCAGGTATTAGTCCAGTTTTAGAGTTCAGCACAGACTGTGGAAGGGTTTATTAAACTGATGCAGTTTGACGCTAACGTTAGCTACAAACACAACAACAGTAACATGAATTAATGGATCAATGAACTACAATAAAATAAACATAACATGCTGTTCACTTTTAATCTCCTCGGTCAAATATAGTTTTAGATTCTGTTAAAGTTCCGGCCCTATAATTTAGATTAGATTGTCTTTGTGTAAAACTTATTATATACATATTTATATTTGAAAGTACTCAGATATGAGGACTTGAGGCGGCATCACTATTATGGCAGCAGCTTAAAAAGTGAGCTCCCCAACTTCATGTTTTGGAAGCCCTGTACCTATGTCAGTGGGGAATTGTAATAAGTGGCAAGTGTAAAACTGAAAGGGCAAAGTTAATTATGAAAGGAAAATTGGGAAAAAAGTCACAAAAACTCAAGTTACAAGCTGGTGGACACTACAAACAACACACGCTGAAATTAGACCTAGCAGGGGAGGACAGCAAGCATGGCAAACTTGGAGACAATACTTGGAGAGTTATGAGATTTCTGTCGTGAAAACTCAGACACTCTTAAAGAAATCAAGGACGATATCAAAGAGGCTAACAGCAGGATAGATAGTGCGGAGAAACATAGTGGAAGTGCACCTGCAACTCGTTGAGGATGTTACACTTGAACTCCTGGAGTTACAGAAACAGTTCGAAAAAAGGTTGGTAGATAAGGAGGGACGCTCGAGGAGGGAGAATATTAGGATACACGGGGTGAAGGAAGGAGAGGAGGACAACGCCAGGTCGATGACTGACTTTATTGAGGCACTCCTATGAGAAAAGCTGGAGCTGCCCACATCCCTTCACCTCTGGATTCCCCACCAAGATCCATTGGGGTGAGATTCATGAGTTTCAGAGACAAAGAAGAGATCATAAGGATTGCATGGCAGAGGAAAGGATTCGAGTATGAGGGGAAAAGGGTGTTTCTGGACCATGACTACACTCCGGAGGTGTTGAGAAAACATAAAGAATATATAGAAGCCAACAAACTTTTAAGAGAGAAAAAAATATGATTCCAAATACCGTTTCCAATAAAATTACGAGTGTTTTATGAGGGCGAAACCCTATTTATATGTTTATAACACGGCTGAAGAAGCCACTACAGATATGGTGGTGAAACCTGTGGAGAGTGGACTGGACAGGATCAAGCGCCTAACCTGGCAGGCCAGTCGAGCAAAGGGGGCTCACACACCCAAGGAGACGGATCCAGGATTTAAACAAAAACTGCAAGCCTTCAGGAGGAACAAGGATTCCATTTGTTGAACAGGGATTTATGGACGAGGATATAACTTGGGTAATTTAAGAAAAGACAATCTCCTCTCTATACACTACTATATATACTATATACTATATATTTTTTAAATTGGGGCGATCAGTAACCTGTAACTGGGCCTCAGTCCTCACTGACTATGTTTGTTCACATTTGGCTTTGGTTACTGCTGTTGAATCTAATGGACTGAATTCAAACCTCAGTCAAATCTGCCCACAGTCGCCTTTACCTCTGCAGTCAAATCTATAACAATAATAATAATAATAATAGCTTTATTTATATAGCACCTTTTAAAACAAAGTTTACAAAGTGCTTTGACAAAGAAGTAAAGGGCGCAACAGCAGGATACAAGATGTAAGTAAAAACACTAAAACAGAAGCAACATAATAGGAGAGATGTGTACAACAATGCAGAAACACGACGCTTCAAATAAATTAAATGAATCAGAATAAAGAGGGCAGGGGTAACATAACATGATGCTGTTAAATCAATGCAAAAATGGAGGCGTGAGATAAAACAACATCATGTATGAGAAGATAAACCAACAATCAAACAGGATAAGATTCAAATTTTAAAAAAATTAGAATTTAAAATTAAAATTAAAAGGGACAAACATCACATAAAAGCAAGTCTATAAAAGTGTGTTTTAAGAAGTGACTTAAAAGATGCCACTGATTCCGCAAGCCTTATCTCCTCGGGCAGGCTATTCCAAAGTCGAGGGGCCCTGATGGAAAAGGCCCGGTCACCCTTAGATTTAAGCCTGCACTTTGGAACAGCCAGGAGCCCTCTGCCCCCCCCAGGATCTAAGGCTGCGTGCTGGCTCGTAGGTAACTAGCATTTCTTCTATATAACTTGGGGCCAGACCCATTCAGGCTTTAAAAGTAATCAGTAAAATCTTAAAATCAATTCTAAAACACACAGGAGCCAATGGAGGGATGCCAGGATAGGGGTTATGTGATGTCGTCTGTTAAAACCAGTGAGAAGCCTAGCTGCTGTGTTCTGGACCAGTTGGAGGCAGGACAGTGATTTTTGATTGATGCCGGACAGAAGTGAGTTACAGTAATTGAGTCTTGTGAATATGAATGAATGTATAACTGTTTCCAGATCTGAGTGAGGGACTATTGGTTTGATTTTTGAAATGGTTCGCAGATGTAAGACTGTATGATTGGATAACTTTATTGATGTGGGGATGGAATGTGAGGTCTGATTCAAATATTACTCCAAGATTTCTGGCAGTTGGTGTAATATTTGAGGAGAGGGGACCGAGGCAGTTTTTTACGGCAGTGGTGGAATGTGGTGGACCGAACAATATGACTTCTGATTTAGAGTTGTTTAATTGCAGGAAGTTCTGGGCCATCCAACGGCTTACATCATTAAGGCAGTCTGACACAGCAGCTAGGCTTCTGGGGTCATCCGGTCTCAGGGGCAGGTATACCTGTGTGTCGTCCGCATAGCAATGAAAGGAAATGTTGTGACGCTTAAAAATCTCGCCAAGTGGGAGCATATAAATAGAAAATAAAATCGGACCTAAAACTGAACCCTGTGGTACACCACAGGCAATCTGGGTTTTGGAAGATGTGTGGTTGCCTATGGTGACCGCAAAGGTTCTATCTAAAAGATAAGAATAAAACCAGCTAAGAGCAGTGTCCCTGATGCCGATCCAGGTTCTAAGACGTTCAATTAAAATATCATGATCTACAGTGTCAAAGGCGGCACTGAGATCTAAAAGAATTAAAATAGCGCTCTCTCCTCAACTGGCTCCAAAAAACTAGACCAGATCAGAAATGTTAACCAAAGGAATGGGGTCATTTCAGTTCAGTGGGGTTCCTCTTGAACCCATCTACTGGTTTGTCCATCCTTTTGGGCTCTTTCGCATCTTGGACAGTGACAGTGGATGAACCTCTAACCCTGGGATGACATGGATCCAACGGTCCATCCAGTTCCAACCACTGGACCACTGGTTCATCCACCCACTCTGACCGACAGCTCGGCGTTTATGTAAGGCAGTTGCCTATTTTGGTCAGTAGATGGCATTGTTGTATTATTTCTGCCCACAGGGGGTTTAGCAATTGTGGCCATTTGACATTATAGGCCACCGTATTTTATGGTAGACGACTTTACATTAATATTTTTCTTGTTGCTTGAAAGGTAAGCACGATGTGAACGTGTCCCTGCAATATAGCTAAATATTTGAACTGTTTACATATGTAATTTGGAATGAATGGTATGTGTGTTAAAACAAATATGAAAGGGTCTGATGATGTTTGGGAATGTACAGTTGTGGTTAAATATATTTTTTATGCTTATGTCGGCCGCGAGTGTGGCTAGTTTTTAAGTTGCATTTGTGCTAACTTCCTGGTTTCAGTCATCCGTGAGTTAGTGGAAATATAGCTCTGCACTGTACATGTGACTGAGTTTTATGCAACATATTCAGATGTTGACGTGTTTTTCTTGTTGCTTGAAAGCTGGAGAGAGTGAAGCTATCAGTGTCAGTGAAGTTGTGAAAATAAGCAACGCAGTCAAAGCTGTGATCAAATCGCCACCGTGTGTCTGTCTCATCTCTCTGCATTATGTCCACACTAAGACACAACGCAGAGTCTCCAGGTGTAGAGAGGTGCCATTGGCAGCGCACAGGTTGGGTTACACTCACATCTGGACAAACACTCACTTCCTGTTGACCTTCACTAACAGTAGGTGGGCAGGTCGTCACAGTGGGCAGTCTTTAATATTTAATCCAATGTAAATCCACGTACACTTCCTCAGACCTGGTCTCAACCATCGGACTCCACTGGGCTCCAACCTGAAAGGAGGGGGGGGGGGGGTGTGAGAGCAGCATTAAACATGGACATGACATCACTGTGATCCACTGCAGCTGTTCTGTTCACATCCACTCACTGGTTCCTGTCAGTCCCTTATTGAAGGTCTGGGTCTGTGACCGTGGTCTGGACCTTCAGTAAAGGATGTGGAACCAGCTGTGACAGTGTTCCTGTCAGCTCCACCTGTTCTATCACACATTCTGTGTGTGCATCAGCTCAGTCCATACCTGACAGTGTCCAGTGTCCAGTGTGGATCCTCCACTAGAGCAGACAGCTCCTGTCCTGAGGCTCCTGGATGGTTGTAGCTCAGGTCCAACAGTCTGAGATGGGACGGATTGGACTGCAGGGCTGAGACCAGAGAAGAACATCCTTCCTCTGTGATCAGACATCCTGACAGTCTGCAACACAAAACATCACACATCTGAGGAGGGAAAAGAATCAGCGTCAGCTGTTGGACACAGTTATTCTGAGGATGGATTTCAGCACAAATGGGATTGACCTGGAGACAGTTTCTATTTGACTGACTCGGTTCAGGACAAGATCTGAACTGGACTCAGACTAGTCCAGTCCCTGTCCAAAGTCTGGAAAGACCTGGTCTTTTATTGTTTCAGACAAATTTAACTGGATGAAGATTTACTTTGACCAAATAAAGACACAAATGTACAGATATTGGTCCAAAAGCATAAAGTGCATAAATGAACATCCTTCAGCAGCTCCACATCAAAGGTTCAATAGTTCTTGGGTTCCTGTTGTGATGTGGACTGAAGGAACAGACTCAGGTGCACAGTGCTGAAGGGAAAAACGGTGCTGATTTAACAGAAAACACAAACTTAAGGAACAAACCACAAACCTACAGGGAGAGGAGGTCAGAGGCTGCTGGGTGGAGAGACAGTCCAGGAGAGTCTAATGAGTCTGAGGGAGGGGTCAGCAGGGTCAACACCTGCGTTTGAACAGACAAACCAGTTCCACTCCAGCCCAACCCTCAGACTGTAGATACTCTGACCTGCTCCACTAACAGACTCAGGAACTCTGTCATCCCCCTGGACATCAGACTGAACATCTGATCACTTGAGTGGTCAGGGGGGGTCTGGGTCTCAGTCATGACCACATTAGGACTGATCCAATGAGACTTTAAAATATCCAAGCACCTTATGTAGTTGGACGACACCAACTTTCCAAACAACCATAGATCACTCATATAACTGTTTCACTTTATATAACTGCCCTGAAATGTGTACATACAATCAGAAGTCTTTATTTACAGTACTGTACAGGAAGCTCTATTAGAGTAGCTCTTTAGCAAGTGTCTTTTAGAGTATAAATACTAACCTTAAAGTTGTGGGAGACTTTCGTGACCAGTTCTTCATCAAATCTGTCCATCCTCAGTCATATCCTCAGTATCATGAATCTGTTAGTCTTTCTGTCATGACTCAGCTGAATCTCTTCCCTCACAGTGAACAGTTTCTTAGTTCCATCCACCAAAAACAAACCATGTGTTTACCAAAAGAGCCGGGAGGGAACTTGGACATCTTCGAAATTTTGTTGCAACATTGTGGGAAGCGGAGGTTTGTGCAGCCGCCTGGCAGCGGCAGCACATCCATATGGTATTATATGGATGAAACAAACACAATGCAGAAACGGCTGAAATGCAGAAACGGCTGGAGGAATATGCACAGAGGGAAGGGAGCTCCTACCGTTTCCGCATCGTGTCTTTAGCAGCTGCCGCTGCCAGGCGGCTGCATGAACCTCGATTTCCCACAATGCACGTCGTGACAAAATCCCTCAGATGCCCGAGTTCCCTACTGCCTCTGTTTGTAAACACATGGTTTGTTTCTGGTGGATGGAGCTAAGAAACTGTTCACTGTGAGGGAAGAGATTCAGGTGAGTAATGACAGAAAGACTAACAGATTCATGATACTGAGGATATGACTGAGGTTTGACAGATATGATGAAGAACTGGTCACAAAAGTCTCCCACAGCTTTAATGTCAACTTGGTTACTAACCCACTGTTGTGTTGTGTTTTGGTCTGTTTGTTTTTTGTCTTCTTGTGCTGTATGTAAAACAGCTGAATACTGTAATTTCCCTCGGGATTAATAAAGTATCTATCAATCGACCGACCGACCGACCGACCGACCTACCTACCTACCTACCTACCTACCTACCTACCTACCTACCTACCTACCTACCTATCTATCTATCTATCTATCTATCTATCTATCTATCTATCTATCTATCTATCTATCTATCTATCTATCCATCCATCCATCCATCCATCCATCCATCCATCCATCCATCCATCCATCCATCCATCCATCCATCCATCCATCTACTTTACTGTCCTTTGGATAATATCTGTACATTTAGACTCATTTAGTTCAACTAAAACTTCAAACAGTTTAATGACTGTTTGTTTCATCTAAATAAAGGAACATGCATGTGTTTCATGTCAGACACTGAACAGCTGGTCTGAAAACCAGGTCAGACTGATCCACTACAGGTACATCATGGATTTAATCATCATCTGGTTGAACAATCCAAACCTGAGAGTCTCCAGTTTACAGTCTGGACTCCTTAGTCCATCTGACAGGATCTTCAGTCCTGAATCCTTCAGGTCGTTGTTGCTGAGGTCCAGATGAATCAGACTAGAAGACTGGGATCTGAGAACTGAGGACAGACCTTCACAGCCTGTTTCTGACAGGTCATAGACAGGAAGTCTACACAAACAAAACAGACTGGTTAGTTTTATTCAAAACAGCAGCAGATAAAACTGATCTTCACTAAACTCCACTTCATTTCAGTTCCAATACTTCTACAGATAATCACTAGTTTTGGTCCAATATCAAGTTTTAAAGTCAATGTATCACAGAGCTCCTATTTCCTATGAACACTCAGACAAACCGTCTGGACCTTCACTGCTGTTCATTTATGGTTCTGGTTATGACCCCTTTATTTATCTGGGGGTCTCAGTAACACGTACATTTACAGATTTATTTAAAGAGAATCTGCAACCAGCACTGAAGACCAAACAGGATCTAAATCCATGGTCCACCATAAACTAACTCAGATGTTTGATGGAATGGATCAGATGTTCTACTGTCACAGATGAAGTGGATTGGATGTGAATTCCATCAAGTTCTGATGTTGATTAATATGATCAGTGTCATTTGACACAGAATGAATAAGGTGTCAAAATGTCCTACACCAGACTCTAAATTCAATAAACTCTGTCTGGACTCACACAGCTTTGGTGGAGGCTTTGACCACTGGCAGCAAATTCAGAAGAACCTCCTCTGAACCGCAGTATTTCTTCAGGTCAAACTCATCCAGATCTTTATCTGATGACAGTAACATGAAGACCAGAGCTGACCAAGCAGCAGGGGACAGTTTAGACCTGGAGAGCTCTCCATCTCTCACATACTCTTTGATCTTATCCACCAGAGATCGATCCTCCAGTTCATTCAGACAGTGGAACAGGTTGATGCTTTTCTCTACAGACACTTTACCATTGATCATCTCCTTGATGTACTCAGCTGTCTTCTTCTTGGTCTTTGAGGTACTTCCTGTCTGTTTCATCAGACCTTGTAGGAGACTCTGATTGGTCGGCAGTGACAGACCCAGGAGGAAGCGGAGGAACAGGTCCAGGTGTCCATTTGGACTCTGTAAGGCCTGGTCCACAGCGGTCTGGTAGAACTGTGCCTCTGCAGATCCAGACCTCTGGGATGTGGTTTGTTCTTCTGACAGCAGATTGACTCCAGTGTTGGTGAAGGTCTGATGGACATGAAGAGCAGCCAGAAACTCCTGGACACTCAGATGGATGAAGCAGAACCTCTTGTCCTGGTACAGTCCACTCTCCTCTATAAAGACCTGTGTGAACACTCCTGAGTACACTGAGGCTGAGCTGATATCAATGCCACACTCTGTCAGGTCGGATTCATAGAAGATCAGGTTTCCTTTCTTCAGCTGCTCAAAGGCCAGTTTTCCCAGAGACTCAATCATCTTCCTGGTCTCTGGACTCCAGTGTGGATCTGTCCCAGATCTTCCATCATACTTGACGTTCTTCAGTTTGGCCTGAACCACCAGGAAGTGGATGTACATCTCAGTCAGGGTCTTGGGCAGTTGTCTTCTGTCTGTGGTCTTCAACACGTCCTCCAGAACTGTAGCAGTGATCCAGCAGAAGACTGGGATGTGACACATGATGTGGACGCTTCGTGACCTCTGGATGTGGGAGATGATTGTGTTGGTCTGTTCTTCATCTGTGAACCTCTTCCTGAAGTACTCCTCCTTCTGTGGGTCCTTGAACCCTCTGACCTCTGTCACCATGTCCACCCACTGAGCAGGGATCTGATTGGCTGCTGCAGGTCGTGTGGTTATCCAGAGGCGAGCAGAGGGAAGCAGGTTCCCCCTGATGAGGTTCATCAGCAGCACATCCACTGAGCTGGACTCTGTCACATCAGTCAGGATCTGAGTGTTGTTGAAGTCCAGAGGAGGTCGACACTCATCCAGACCGTCTAAGACGAACACCACCTGGAGGTCTTCAAAGATCCAGATTCCTGCTTCTTTGGTTTCAGTGAAGAAGTGCTGAACCAGTTCCACCAAGCTGAACTTCTTCTGTTTCAGCACATTCAGCTCTCTGAAGGTGAATGGAAATATGAAGTGGATGTCCTGGTTGGCTTTGTCTTCAGCCCAGTCCAGACTGAACTTCTGTGTTAAGACTGTTTTCCCGATGCCAGCCACGCCCTTTGTCAGCACCGTTCTGATTGGCTGATCTCTGTCAGCTGGTGTTTTAAAGATGTCTTCACATGTGATGGTTGTTGGTGGTCTGTGTGCGTTCCTGGATGCTGTTTCAATCTGTCTGACCTCATGGTCCTGGTTGACCTCTGTAGCCCCTCCCTCTGTGATGTAGAGCTCTGTGTAGATCTGGTTCAGGAGGGTTTTGGGGTTTCCTGCTTTAGCGATGCCCTCAAACACACACTCAAACTTCTGCTGCAGGTTACGTTTCAGTTTCCGCTGAACTCCAGACTGACTTCCTGAATGCAGACCCAGATCATACCATCAGTCTCACAGTAAATCCAGTATTTTCATCTGTTCAATCTGTACAGAATAGGGATGGGAAGATTATCCGATACATATTGATACGCCGACGCGCGTGCACGATCCCAGTGCATCGGTAGAGAAGCTGCGAGTGAATGAAAAGTTTGGAATGATATCACGATGCATCAGTTATTGAATGTATCGATAAAATTCTATCCATTCAATAGAATATATTTTTACTTGCATTTAAAAGTATTACTATTTATTTGGGTAAAGTTTTCTTTCCTTCAGACCCACATTAACATGCGCCATGGATTGGCGGATGTGTACACTGCACACTAACAGTCTGAGCTCTGTGGATGGACTGTCGCACAAACGCTGCGGATGAATACTGTAATGTCCGTATGTGAATCTGACAGACATAGAAGGAGGAGACGACATGTGGTTTCTGAATGTGTACTTCTTACTACATCAACTGTACTGAATACTGCCATACGTACCAGAGATACCTTACCAGTCAAAAGTTTTAGAACACCCCAATTTTTCCAGTTTTTGTATTGAAATTCCAGCAGTTCAAGTCCAATGAACAGCTTGAAATGGTACAAAGGTAAGTGGTGAACTGCCATAGTTAAAAAAAAAAAAAAAAGGTAAGGTTAAGCAAAACTGAAAAATAATGTACATTTCAGAATTCTACAAAAAGGAGAACAAGAAATGGGTGAACAACTGAAAGCATTTCTGCAGCAGTGGAGGTTGATCAAGTCTGGAAAGTTGGTGGTTCAATTCCTGCAGGTGTCCCAACGTTTGTGAATTCCTTCCACCCCCTGTGTCTGCAGAACAGGAGTGTGGAACACACTGTGGTACCAGACCCATGGAGCAGTACTGGAACAGGACTGGACTGAAGAAAGGAGTGTGGTACTGTAAAAATGGAAAAGAGGAAAAGGAATGAACCAGAGAAGAGAGACAGAGCATCAGAAGAGGGAAAAATGGAGGTGTGTCCTCCAGAGAAATGTCCAAGAAAGTCCAGGTGTCAGGAAGTCCAGTTTCCTTCAGCATCCAAAGGCACTGAAACTGGACTGGAAATGCAGACAGAAGAGGTCTGGAAGAAGAACAGACACAACAGAAGAAGAAGAAGAGTTTAGGACAGAAAACAGCTGGAGAGAGAGGAGACTGACAGGACAACAGCTGAAAGAAGAGAGAAGAGAGAGGAGGAGGAAGAGAGGAGGTCATAGAGGAGGAGGAGAGGAGACTGACAGGACAACAGCTGAAAGAAGAGAGAAGAGAGAGGAGGAGGAAGAGAGGAGGTCATAGAGGAGGAGGAGAGGAGACTGACAGGACAACAGCTGAAAGAAGAGAAGACAGAGGAGGAGGAAGAGAGGAGGAGGCATAGAGGAGGAGGAGAGGAGACTGACAGGACAACAGCTGAAAGAAGAGAGAAGAGGAGGAGAGGAAGAGAGGAGGTCATAGAGGAGGAGGAGAGGAGACTGACAGGACAACAGCTGAAAGAAGAGAGAAGAGAGAGGAGGAGGAGGAAGAGAGGAGGTCGTAGAGGAGGAGGAGAGGAGACTGACAGGACAACAGCTGAAAGAAGAGAGGAGAGAGGAGGAGGAAGAGAAGAGGTCATAGAGGAGGAGGAGAGGAGACTGACAGGACAACAGCTGAAAGAAGAGAGGAGAGAGGAGGAGGAAGAGAAGAGGTCATAGAGGAGGAGGAGAGGAGACTGACAGGACAACAGCTGAAAGAAGAGAGAAGATAGTGGTCGGAGTAAGCAAGTCTGAGTTTACACTGGGAACAGAAGACTGAACAGTTACAGGTTTGATGAGTCCATAAGCCCTTCTTCTAGTCTTCAGTAGTCCACTGGCGATGTTTCATGGCCCAGGTAAGCCTCTTTTTCTTATTCTGAAGTCTCACCAATGGCTTTCTGCTGCAAATCGACCCATCAAACCTGCAACTGGAAGTCTTCTCTTCACAGTTGAAACTGAGACTTGCTTACTCCGACCACTATTGATCTGTGCTTTCAGCTGTTGTCCTGTCAGTCTCCTCTCACTCCAGCTGTTGACTGTCTTATGACAGTCAACAGCTTGTCTTCTTCTTCTGTTGTGTCTGTGCTTCTTCCAGACCTCTTCTGTCTGCATTTCCAGTCCAGTTTCAGTGCCTTTGGATGCTGAAGGAAACTGGACTTCCTGACACCTGGACTTTCTTGGACATTTCTCTGGAGGACACACCTACATTTTTCACTCTTCTGATGCTCTGTCTCTCTTCTATGGTTCATTCCTTTTCACAAACGTTGGGACACCCAGAGGAATTGAACCACCAACTTTCCAGGCTTGATCAACCTCCACTGTTGCAGAACTGCTTTAAGTTGCTAACCCACTTCTTGTTCGCCTTTTTGTATAATTCTGAAATGGACATTATTACCTCCACCAAGGAGGTTATATTTTTGTCTGCGTTGGTTTGTCTGTCTGTCTGCCCGTGTACAAGATAACTCAAAAAGTTATGAACGGATTTGGATGAAAATTTCAGGAAATGTTGATACTGGCATAAGGAACAACGCTCTACGAGTCCAGACCTCCGCCAAGGCAGATCAGCGGCCCCACCACCACCACCCCCCACCCCCAATCACCACCAAAATTTCATCATTTGTTCCTTGTGCCAGTATCAACATTTCCTGAAAATTTCATCCAAATCCATCCCTTACTTTTCAAGTTATTTTGAACACAGACAAACAATCAAACAAACCAGTGCCGGCCGAGACATAACCTCCTTGGCGGAGGTAATAATCAAGCTCATTGAATTGCACTGCATATTTTTTTTACCAGAATGAATGTGTTCAATCAGAATGTGCTTAATTGCTCTGTATCGTGATTTGGGTGTGAATCGCATCGCATCGTGAGAAGCCATACATGTATCTTTAATATATCAGATCGGAGATGCTGTATCGAGACACGTATCGTATCGGTCTTACAACTGAGATTCCCAACCCTAATACAGAATGGTCTTACTGCGGTGCAGATGCTCAGCCAGCTCCTCCTGCTTCAGCCTCCTCAGGAAGTTCAGTGTGATCTTCAGAAAAGCCTCGGAGCTCCTCCTCTGCTCTTCATCCTCATCCTTCAGACTCTCAAAGCATTCTGGGTAATCTGGACTCAGAACCTGCTGGAACTTCTTTAGTTCATTCTTTACAAAAGTGCAGATGTTCTCCTCCAGCAGCTGGGACACAAAACACAATGAAAGACACAAAGTCCAACATGGACCAAAGCTCAGGTCCATGTTGGACACAGTGACGTCCACTGGTCTGAAACCAGCAGCAGGACATGATTGGACAGAACAGATGGACCAGTAGATGTTGGACATGTACACACCTTAAATATGGAGTCCAGCTGAGTCTGATCCTGTAGACCAGTGGGAACCTCTGAGCTCTGCTGCTCCACTCTGTGGACCAAACATCAACAATGAGCTCACATTATGTCTGTCCACACGCACACCCACAGGTGGATGCACCTGGACCACAACATGAGTCACATGAACCCCTGTAGCGGGAAAGGGGTCCTGGTCCTGCTGGTCCCTCTGAGAATCAACATCTCAGTCTGTTTGGAGCTTCACACTCACTGGGTTTAGTTGATCTCATCCACATTAGGATGAAACCAACAGCTCTGTCCTAACACTGTGTGTCCTCACCATCTGCACTCACAACATATGATACAAAGGTGTTCAGTGGACCAGGAATCAACCCTGGACTCTGATCCAGTATCATCCAGGACCAGGTCCCACTACAACAACAGGTTTTCATTGATCAGGTTTAGTGTGATTCTCCTGCCAGTGTCTGAACCATAGACTGAAGAAAAAGACCATGTGACACCGACGGTTCAACAGGA
>NC_043979.1:918551-931051 GCF_902148855.1 Sphaeramia orbicularis | reverse complement strand
ATGTTGGAACTGACAGGGCTACTGCCATGTGTGTGTGTGTCAGTGCATGAGCACCAAGCATGAATAGAGAGCGAAGCCAGAAGGAAAAGTAGTTCCTATATCCAACACAATTACTGACGAGAGATTTCAATTTTTTAGAATTGATTACAGATTTGGTGTCTTAGAAGTATTAATATTTCTTGTGAAAGTGGACTTGGATCGATATTTTGATGTAAAGATGGATTCTAAAAAACACACGTGTAGATCGGAAGTATCAATATGTCTGGATATATTAATATCAGCCTATAAAACGTTACATGTACGGATTATGACAGTTTAAACTTAAACAGTAATAATAACAATCATAATAATAATAATAATAATGAATAATAACATAGAACACCAGGGTTAGAACTGACTGAGCTGAAAACCCTGTTGGTGAATCTGGACCAGATCTGAGGTTCACTTACTGAGGCTGTGGAACACGTCGTGTTTTAAATTGTACAGGTTGATCCATGGAGGCATCACTCTTCATGGACACACAGCTGGGTCTGGGTCCAGTTCCAGGTCCTGTGGGGGGTCTGCGGGTGGTCTGCCAGGGAGGGGCTTCCTCCTCTCTGTCCTCAGCCTGATCCATTCTGCTGAATCCACATCAGAACACAAACCATCAGTCCAGACCTGAATCCACTCATTCATCCTGTACGTGACAAACAGCAGCTCAATCTACTTTTATTTTGAAAGGTTTCACAGGAAGTGTTAGTGTCCTGTTGTGTCTGTTATCTGTAGACGATGACTGAGGAAGGTCATGAACGTGTTGAATTTGATTTCTTTGACCTAAACAGCAGCTCTTTATCACTGGATCAGATTCTGGTTAATCAATAATTGACTGAAAAGTGAATGTGAAAGGTCAAAGGTCAACAGTTATCACAGTCCAATTAAAACAACTTCATGAATCCAAACTGATATAACCCTTTCATGCATGAATTAAGAGAACCTTAGTCAATATTTTTTCTTGAGTGATTTTACTTCTCTTTAGACATGAAAAAAAACAATGCAATTGAATTTTTTTATTAACCTATTTTTCATGGAGTTACAAAAATGTCCACTCAGCTGGAAACCATGTGTTTAATTTCTGAAGCAAAGAAACATGTATTTAAAACCCAATATGAGAAAGTGATAAGCTGTGTGAAAAATATGAAATAAGAACATTTTTAATGCCGCTAATCTGATGTTTTCTCACATGCTAACATACTCTATTACTAGTTATTATGGAGATAATATGTTAAAATAGATAAGAGATAAAAAAAAACACCTTTTGTTTAAGAAAACTGTTAATTACAGTCTAATAACAATTAACAAGTGATTTCAACTCAAACATGTTAGTGCAGATCAGGTTTATCAAGAACAGCAGTGTTACAGTAACGGTATGAACTGCAGTGTATGGGATGATGCAAAAGTGTCGACTATGAAATAAAACAACAAAACCCATGAATAAACAAGAGAATAGCTGGAGAAGAACTGTCCAGTGGAGTGACCAGTATGTATGAATAACTGTCCACTGGGGTGACCAGTATGAATGAATAACTGTCCACTGCAGTGACCAGTATGTATGAATAACTGTCCACCGCAGTGACCAGTATGAATGAATAACTGTCCACTGGAGGGACCAGTATGAATGAATAACTGTCCACCGCAGTGACCAGTATGAATGAATAACTGTCCACTGGAGTGACCAGTATGAATGAATAACTGTCCACTGGAGTGACCAGTATGTATGAATAACTGTCCACTGGAGTGACCAGTATGAATGAATAACTGTCCACTGGAGGGACCAGTATGTATGAATAACTGTCCACCGGAGTGACCAGTATGAATGAATAACTGTCCACTGGAGTGACCAGTATGAATGAATAACTGTCCACCGGAGTGACCAGTATGAATGAATAACTGTCCACCGCAGTGACCAGTATGAATGAATAACTGTCCACCGGAGTGACCAGTATGTATGAATAACTGTCCACCGGAGTGACCAGTATGTATGAATAACTGTCCACCGGAGTGACCAGTATGTATGAATAACTGTCCACCGGAGTGACCAGTATGTATGAATAACTGTCCACTGGAGTGACCAGTATGAATGAATAACTGTCCACTGGAGTGACCACTATAAATGAATAACTGTCCACTGGAGTGACCAGTATGTATGAATAACTGTCCACCGGAGTGACCAGTATGAATGAATAACTGCCCACCGGAGTGACCAGTATGTATGAATAACTGTCCACCGGAGTGACCAGTATGAATGAATAACTGTCCACCGGAGTGACCAGTATGAATGAATAACTGTCCACTGGAGTGACCAGTATGTATGAATAACTGTCCACTGGAGTGACCAGTATGTATGAGTAACTGTCCACTGGAGTGACCAGTATGAATGAATAACTGTCCACTGGAGTGACCAGTATGAATGAATAACTGTCCACTGGAGTGACCAGTATGTATGAATAACTGTCCACTGGAGTGACCAGTATGAATGAATAACTGTCCACCGGAGTGACCAGTATGAATGAATAACTGTCCACCGGAGTGACCAGTATGAATGAATAACTGTCCACTGGAGGGACCAGTATGTATGAATAACTGTCCACTGGAGTGACCAGTATGAATGAATAACTGTCCACTGGAGTGACCAGTATGTATGAATAACTGTCCACTGGAGTGACCAGTATGAATGAATAACTGTCCACCGGAGTGACCAGTATGAATGAATAACTGTCCACTGGAGGGACCAGTATGTATGAATAACTGTCCACTGGAGTGACCAGTATGAATGAATAACTGTCCACCGGAGGGACCAGTATGAATGAATAACTGTCCACTGGAGGGACCAGTATGAATGAATAACTGTCCACCGGAGTGACCAGTATGTATGAGTAACTGTCCACCGGAGTGACCAGTATGTATGAATAACTGTCCACCGGAGTGACCAGTATGAATGAATAACTGTCCACCGGAGGGACCAGTATGAATGAATAACTGTCCACTGGAGGGACCAGTATGAATGAATAACTGTCCACCGGAGTGACCAGTATGTATGAGTAACTGTCCACCGGAGTGACCAGTATGTATGAATAACTGTCCACCGGAGTGACCAGTATGAATGAATAACTGTCCACCGGAGGGACCAGTATGAATGAATAACTGTCCATTGGAGTGACCAGTATGAATGAATAACTGTCCACTGGAGTGACCAGTATGAATGAATAACTGTCCACTGGAGGGACCAGTATGAATGAATAACTGTCCACTGGAGGGACCAGTATGAATGAATAACTGTCCACTGGAGGGACCAGTATGAATGAATAACTGTCCACTGGAGTGACCAGTATGTATGAATAACTGTCCAGTGGAGTGACCAGTATGAATGAATAACTGTCCACTGGAGGGACCAGTATGAATGAATAACTGTCCACTGGAGTGACCAGTATGAATGAATAACTGTCCACTGGAGTGACCAGTATGTATGAATAACTGTCCACTGGAGTGACCAGTATGAATGAATAACTGTCCAGTGGAGTGACCAGTATGTATGAATAACTGTCCACTGGAGTGACCAGTATGAATGAATAACTGTCCACTAGAGTGACCAGTATGAATGAATAACTGTCCACCGGAGTGACCAGTATGTATGAATAACTGTCCACCGGAGTGACCAGTATGAATGAATAACTGTCCACTGGAGGGACCAGTATGAATGAATAACTGTCCACCGGAGTGACCAGTATGAATGAATAACTGTCCACCGGAGGGACCAGTATGTATGAATAACTGTCCACCGGAGTGACCAGTATGTATGAATAACTGTCCACCGGAGTGACCAGTATGAATGAATAACTGTCCACTAGAGTGACCAGTATGAATGAATAACTGTCCACCGGAGGGACCAGTATGAATGAATAACTGTCCACCGGAGTGACCAGTATGAATGAATAACTGTCCACCGGAGTGACCAGTATGAATGAATAACTGTCCACCGGTGGGACCAGTATGAATGAATAACTGTCCACCGGAGGGACCAGTATGAATGAATAACTGTCCACTGGAGTGACCAGTATGAATGAATAACTGTCCACTGGAGTGACCAGTATGAATGAATAACTGTCCACTGGAGGGACCAGTATGAATGAATAACTGTCCACTGGAGTGACCAGTATGAATGAATAACTGTCCACTGGAGTGACCAGTATGAATGAATAACTGTCCACTGGAGGGACCAGTATGAATGAATAACTGTCCACCGGAGTGACCAGTATGTATGAGTAACTGTCCACCGGAGTGACCAGTATGTATGAATAACTGTCCACCGGAGTGACCAGTATGAATGAATAACTGTCCACCGGAGGGACCAGTATGAATGAATAACTGTCCACCGGAGGGACCAGTATGAATGAATAACTGTCCATTGGA
Source organism: Sphaeramia orbicularis (assembly GCF_902148855.1). Classification (NCBI taxonomy): domain Eukaryota; kingdom Metazoa; phylum Chordata; class Actinopteri; order Kurtiformes; family Apogonidae; genus Sphaeramia; species Sphaeramia orbicularis. The sequence goes on along the minus strand of NC_043979.1, from coordinate 926,605 downwards.
GTGACCAGTATGAATGAATAACTGTCCACTGGAGTGACCAGTATGAATGAATAACTGTCCACTGGAGGGACCAGTATGTATGAATAACTGTCCAGTGGAGTGACCAGTATGAATGAATAACTGTCCACTGGAGTGACCAGTATGAATGAATAACTGTCCAGTGGAGTGACCAGTATGTATGAATAACTGTCCACTGGAGTGACCAGTATGTATGAATAACTGTCCACTGGAGTGACCAGTATGAATGAATAACTGTCCAGTGGAGTGACCAGTATGAATGAATAACTGTCCAGTGGAGTGACCAGTATGAATGAATAACTGTCCAGTGGAGTGACCAGTATGTATGAATAACTGTCCACTGGAGTGACCAGTATGAATGAATAACTGTCCACTAGAGTGACCAGTATGAATGAATAACTGTCCACTGGAGTGACCAGTATGAATGAATAACTGTCCACCGGAGTGACCAGTATGAATGAATAACTGTCCACTGGAGGGACCAGTATGAATGAATAACTGTCCAGTGGAGTGACCAGTATGTATGAATAACTGTCCAGTGGAGTGACCAGTATGAATGAATAACTGTCCACTGGAGTGACCAGTATGAATGAATAACTGTCCAGTGGAGTGACCAGTATGTATGAATAACTGTCCACTGGAGTGACCAGTATGTATGAATAACTGTCCAGTGGAGTGACCAGTATGTATGAATAACTGTCCACTGGAGGGACCAGTATGAATGAACAACTGTCCAGTGGAGTGACCAGTATGAATGAATAACTGTCCAGTGGAGTGACCAGTATGAATGAATAACTGTCCACTGGAGTGACCAGTATGAATGAATAACTGTCCAGTGGAGTGACCAGTATGAATGAATAACTGTCCACTGGAGTGACCAGTATGAATGAATAACTGTCCAGTGGAGTGACCAGTATGAATGAATAACTGTCCAGTGGAGTGACCAGTATGTATGAATAACTGTCCACCGGAGTGACCAGTATGAATGAATAACTGTCCAGTGGAGTGACCAGTATGAATGAATAACTGTCCAGTGGAGTGACCAGTATGAATGAATAACTGTCCACTGGAGTGACCAGTATGAATGAATAACTGTCCAGTGGAGTGACCAGTATGAATGAATAACTGTCCAGTGGAGTGACCAGTATGTATGAATAACTGTCCACCGGAGTGACCAGTATGAATGAATAACTGTCCAGTGGAGTGACCAGTATGAATGAATAACTGTCCAGTGGAGTGACCAGTATGAATGAATAACTGTCCAGTGGAGTGACCAGTATGAATGAATAACTGTCCAGTGGAGTGACCAGTATGAATGAATAACTGTCCAGTGGAGTGACCAGTATGTATGAATAACTGTCCAGTGGAGTGACCAGTATGAATGAATAACTGTCCACTAGAGTGACCAGTATGAATGAATAACTGTCCACTGGAGTGACCAGTATGAATGAATAACTGTCCACTGGAGTGACCAGTATGAATGAATAACTGTCCACTGGAGTGACCAGTATGAATGAATAACTGTCCAGTGGAGTGACCAGTATGAATGAATAACTGCCAGTTTCATCACTATCTCCAGCTGCTGGGTTCTGGCTGTCAGCTGTCTCTCCATATCTGAGGAAGGTGGTTTTACCTGCTTTATGCTTTGTCTTTGCACCAAGAGTTCCAGGGAGGACCACTGGTTAATTTAGTGCTGTCTGCACAGGCCTCCTCCTTCTTGCTGGAGCTAACTAGCCATTCGTTCACTTGCTTCTGTTGACTGTTTTCTGTCATTCGTAAAGTGGTTTAATTTCCATATTACTCATTTACCTCTACGTTCACTTTGAGCCGATGAATTTTCGTATCCAGGACTTCTATTTTCTGGAGAAGTTTCTAGAGAAGTTTGGGGAAATCATCCATGGAAAACAGAGGCATCTTGCTGCTAATTAGCTTTAGTTAGCTGAGCTCGGCAGTCTCAGTCACTGTAGTGCAGGCTCGTGCTGCTGATAAGCCACACACAAAGTAAAAATGTTGTAATAATAGTGGTAGCGTTTGATTTCTTTCATAAATCAAGCTTCGATTATATTCATAGGTATCCAGGACCTGCTTTCCATGAATTTTGTAGCAAAAAGAAAGGACTGCGATGAAGAAAAAGAAAGCATAGCACAGAGCATCTGTAAAGAGTGAAATATTGATGTTGGAGATGATTTCAAAGTAGGATTTCTCCAAAATAACACAATAAAAATGATAGAGGAGTCATACTGGTGTGCAAAGTCAGAAAATATAGACACAGTGCATATATCTATAACAGATTTTTGTCTGATTATATGATTTAGTGGCAATTAATGTGAATTTCTATGCCTAGTTCTCCATTAAACAGCGTAAAATGGCACTGAATCCTCCTGCGACAGAAAAGAACAAGTTTTTGGCTTTTTTCTTTTTTTTAATGAAATGATTGCCTTTATTGGACATATAATGCAACAGTTTTTTCAGATGCATTTCTAGAATTTTTATGGAATTTAATTTGCAGTGGACACAATTTATTTCTTTAATAAAGCTGTGGAACTCTTGTCCCTATCGGGCAAAAGTGGATTGCTGTGTCTGCAACAACAGAATAAACAAACACAGCAGACTGCCTACAGAGATAGTCACTTATTTTGATATTTTGCGAACAGTTAGTGAAAGGACAAAACCCTTTACAACCAAGTTTATGACAGGAAATGTTTGTATGTGTCTGACAGGAGCTTCAGTTTCCGCTGTTTTTACCGTAAGTACACTTCAGTCGGCTGTGTTTCCCGCACACACACACTGAGCGGCTCATGTTACCGCACTTCTACAACAGACGGACATACACCTGGAAAGTGTGGCCCATTAGACTGCAGTCACGGACTGGACCTTCTGAACCTTCAGCTTCAGTTATGACCTTATGAAACCAGCCCTGACCGGACGGACGGACGGTGGTTCCGGTCCAGAACCTCCTCCTCTGGGTCGGATCCGCTTTCATCAGGCCTCAGAAACGGATCTCGCTCCGGAAACCGATTAAACCAACATCGAACGGTTCAAAATAGGACCACAAGTTCCGAACTATAGTCAACACCGTCACAAAGAGCCGTTAAAGGGTAAAACAGGTGAAGTTTACCTTCAGATGCAAAACAAGTGAACTTCACCTTCAGATGCAGAGAAGGAGACCAAGGACCTGGAAAGAGGAAGTTCAAAAGAAGCAGAGTTCAGGGAGGAGTTTATGACACAGACGCATCAAATATTACACAAACACCAAATGGAACCGGATTAAAGCTGAACAACTACTTATTATACACACATTTTTAAACACTTAGTATACACACATTAATGTAGACTTATACTTATTATTGACTTATCATTAATAAGTATAAGAATTATTCTAGTTATAGACTTTCATTACACTTTTTATTAGACTTATTGATATAGACACATTATAGACTTATTATTATGACTTATCATTCTAGACTCATTATAAATACAGACTTATTATAGACTTATCTATGGATGCGATTGGTTCCCATGATCTAAATTCAAATGCATTTGAAGAAATGCTTTTTCATTTGAAGAATATGGCTGCATTGTTTGACTCATAAATAAATTAATAAATTATCCAGTCTGCATTTTCATTTTTTTATTCAATAATATGAAATATTTTTAATCTGAAAAAGACAGACATTTCAGATTATAAAAATCTGCCCCACCAAATGGTTACCAAAATTTAATTTGAAATCTAAAATTCAAAAGCATTAGTAAAAATGCTTTTTCAGTTTAAGAATGTGGCTGCATTATTTGACTCATAAATAAAATAAGTATTCAATCATCCAGTCTGCATTTTCATTTTCTTACTCATGTTGCACATTTTATGACAATCCAAAAGAAAATCGAGGACGTTGCTTTTTCATTTTTGTAGTCTGTCCTGCAAAAAAAAAACTACCATAATTCGAAAATGAATTCACAAAGTAAGCGGTGCAGCAGTGACGTCAGCAGCAGTTCTTCAGCTCCGTGTTGACTGTGGTGGGTCAGTGGGGTCCCTGGTGATTCTTGTTGCCCTCGACAGGCAGTGTTGTTCCACCAGGTCCCCAACATGTGGCAATGTGACCCCAACACTTATCTCAGCTGACCTCACCACCCTCTTCAGTGCCTTTCTGTCTGAGGTGCTGCTTCTCCCATGCCACAGATAGATGCTGCTGGTTAGCACATGCTCTGTAGGAGGTGGTAAGGACAGGCTGAGGTGTTCTCTCTTTAGCCTTCACAGAAAGTGCAGGCGCTGCTGAGCCTTTGTAACAGCGGAGGAGATGTGCAGGGACCAGGGGCCTCATGTACAAAGGTTGTGTACACCCAAAAACGTGGCGTACGCCCTTTTCCACACTCATGTTCAGATGTACAAAGAGTGAAATGACTGTGGAAATGTGCGGTGCTCCACACCAACTCCATGTCTGGTGTACGCATGTTTCTAGTGCTTTGGAACCATTGGTGACACTTAGAGGTGATACTGGGAAACTGGTAATAATGAGGAAAGGCTAATTCCACAGAGTGATGTGCACATCAGAGATATACAGAAGAACAATGAACACACTGACACACCATCCTACTGCCAGAGCAGCACATCCACCAGAACCAGAACAACCAGAACCAGACCCTGGACCCATCAATGCCAATCCTGCCCAGGAGGACATTCAGCAACAACCACATTAAAGAGACAAGGACACAACATTCACTGGTTGATAAACGTATTTAATGTAGTGTTAATGTCTGTGAGAACATTTATTTGTCGGTCCAGGAGCTCACTGATGCTGCCGACTGTCCTCACGATGCCCTCTGGTGTCTCGGGTCAGTACAAACCCATGCCAGTCGGATGGGCATCAGCAGGTGCTGTTGGACTGGAGGATGGGCAGACGCTGGGAGGCTGGAGGAACCCCCCGGTCTGTGACATGTAGCTGGGATGGGACAGTCTGAAAATGCTTCATGTAAAAAGCTTAACGTAGCTTAATGTCTGAAAACTGTGATCAGTCATCACCAATCTCATGGTTGTGATTTCTGGAGGTGAAAGTAGACATGATTACAGATGTCTGTGCATAATTTGGTGATGACTGATCACTGATTTTGGACATGAAGCTATGTTCAGCTTTTTATACATTAAGCGTTTTAGACTGTCCTGCTGATAGTACGTCTCACCATCTTCTGCCTCATTGTCTTTGGGAAACAATACATTGAGTAATTAAACATGAGTCAAAGTCTTTGATTTCCTCTTGATATCCTGACATGAACTTTTATCTTTTTTGGCTGTGATCAGACTGTTGTATGACCCGTAGAATGAACAAATGTGTGACTTGCACGAATACTAAATATATACTGACCTTGGGGCTGATCCCAGTCAGTCCTGTCTGACCAGTGTCACCCACAGTATCATCGACTCTCTGCTCAAATGGGCTGAGTTCATCCTCTTTTCTCCTTCCGCCTGTTTTGGCCTCCGCTTCACGTCCACTTTGACGTCATCATCCGATCCTGCAGAGAGGTGAATCCTAGAGGGAAATCCCACCTGCAGACCCTGTTTATACTGATTTGCATATTTAAATGTGGGCGTGGAGAGGGAGGAGTCAGGTACTACATTATACACTATATTGCCAAAAGTATTCGCTCACCTGCCTTGACTCACATTTGAACTTAAGTGACATCCCATTCTTAATCAATAGGGTTTAAAATGACATTGATCCGCCCTTTGCAGCTCTAACAGCTTCAACTCTTCTGGGAAGGCTGTCCACAAGGTTTAGGAGTGTGTTCAAGGCCTGGCTCTCAATCTGCGCTCTAATTCATCCCAAAGGTGTTCTATGGGGTTGAGGTCAGGACTCTGTCCAGTTCATCCACACCAGACTCTGTCATCCATGTCTTTATGGACCTTGCTTTGTGCACTGACACACAGTCATGTTGGAAGAGGAAGGGGCCAGCTCCAAACTGTTCCCACAATGTTGGGAGCATGGAATTGTCCAAAATGTCTTGCTTCAGCTTACCAAGAGATTTTGGACAATTCCATGCTCCCAACTTTGTTGGGAGAAAAGGAGAGAGAAGAAAAACTAAGGAGAAAAATTAAATACCTACAAATAAGAACTGGTCTAACATTAGTGTGTTATTAAAACCAGGAAAAGAACCCACACTCCCATCCAGCTACTGACCAATTTCACTAATAAGTGTAGATCTGAAAATAATCAGTAAAGCTCTGGGCAGAAGAATAGAGAAAATAAGTCCTTTCATAATCCATCCAGACCAAAGCAGTTTAATTAAAGGTAGACACTCTTCAACTAACACACATAGAATAATCTATGAGGTTAATTAATCTAACAAACACAATCTGGAAACCAGAATTATTTCTCTAGATGCATTTGAACAACAAATTATTCCAGGAAAAGCCAAAAGCATTGTTACAATATTGATGTTTCTGTCAATAAAAATGTCACCACTGTTCCAGTGTTGTTGGGGTTGAGGGGGGCCTGGAGATTTATGGTCCTCCAAAAGGGGAACAACACGAACAGACTGAGAACCACTGAGCTACTGGAACAGCTGACAGGAATAATGAGGTGAATACAAGCAACTTAGTTCAATTGTTCTATATGAGAACACATAAAAAAAAACAGACTTGTAGTGGTCTACATAAGTCATAAATGACTTCCTTATTCATGAGGTTCACAATCATAAATACACTGTGTATGATACAAAAACATAAATGAAAAGAAGTATAATGGGCCAAAATAAAATAAAAGTTACGGAAACCAAAATACTGCTACTCTGAGGGTTTGAGTCCATACAGTGTTTGAGGGCACTATTTCAGTTATACAGAGGGTCAACCCTGTGTATTTTCCTCCTAACAGGGTGTGCAGAACAAACAGGTGGATGTGGGTTTCTCTTACCGCTCAGTGAACACAGGTCTGTTCATCCAAGGCAGTTCAGGGTTCAACACAGTGGATCTAAGGCTTGGACTCACCAGCCTTGGACAGGATCTTCTATCTGTACACCTCAGCAAACTAAACACCTGACCTGTGGAACGGAGGAAGAAAGCATTCCAAATCAAGTCTCACTCACTCATGAGCACATTTCAGTCACACATTTACATCAGAAATCCTTCATTTATTCTACACATCTGACTCCATGGTACAGGAAGTCATTGAATAGATCCTTCTTACCCAGCGTAATAAAAGCCCTGGCTCTGCAGAGGAGTCCAAATGGAGACAGCGGTGCACCACAGTCCAACTACAGACAACAGGGTTTAGGAGGAAATGAGGTTTATAGAGTGCACACAAACACACAGCAAACTAACATTCTCTCATGACTTTTCACTCTCACTTTTAAAATGTATTACATCTTTCTTCTATTTAGGTTTTAATTAACATGCAACCATACAAACACCTGTTTTCAAATGACTTTACCTGAATGTTGGGTCAATATTTAGACACTACTAGGGTTACACCTGACCTAAACCTGATGAAAAACTGATGAACTTCAGGGCAAAAAGGCTCCAGAGTTTGATTTATATTCCATGTACTTTTTCCTTTGACAGTTTTTAGTCTTACCATCCTGTTAATAAGGTTGTGTTCAGGGCAGACCAGTGACTATGGGAGGATAATAACAGCCTGGATCAGACTATTTCCTGAAAACTGTCCCAAACACACACACAGTAGGACTGGAACTGCACTTATTGTGGATGAAAAAGAACACAACAGACACACAACTGACTCAACTCCTGACACAGACACACAACAGGAGTTCTGCTGGATTTTCGGCTCTTTTTCTCATATATTTGACAGTTCTTCATGCTAACAGCTAAGTGACGCAGCTAACAGTGGAATAAGCGGTCAGACCGGATTGAACCGGTTCAGTCCAGATCTGTTCTAAAGTAGAAAACAAACATATTCTACTGGGACAAACTGGGTTAAATAGACTCTGTTCTAAAATAGATCCCATTATTATGAACACAAATCACTGGTAGAGGCAGGTTAGCATCTACTCACTGGACTTCCGAACCGAGCCGAGCTGCTGTCAGACCG
>NC_043979.1:868551-913551 GCF_902148855.1 Sphaeramia orbicularis | reverse complement strand
TGTGTGTGTGTGGTGTGTGTGGTGTGTTGTGTGTAGTATATATATATATATATATATATATATCTATACATATATATATATACTATATATACACAATACATATACACACAATATACACCATACATTATATATATACACCACATTATATATATATATATACACACAATATATAATATATATATATATATATATACACACACACATATATATATATATATATATATATATATACAACAATCCTATATATATATATATATAATATATATATATACACACATACATATATATATATATATAATATATATATAATATACACACCATACATAATATATCTATACTTATATATATATACACACATACATATATATATATAATATATATATATACACACACCATTACATATATATATATACGTATAATTATAGAGATATATATATATATATATTATATATATTATATACATATATATCATACATACATAATTACATACCACACACACACACACAAGCACCAGAAAATCCCAGCAATCCCTGAACACAACGTCCAATCCCACTGATGCACTGGTTCATCCACACACTTATTACAGTTTTAATACAAATGCACCTGTCACGTCATCAGATCTAAGTGTGAATGAGGAAGCACAACACGAACAGATGGAACCTGAAGTTGAACCTCACACTGAGCATTTACCAAGAAAGAAGACGATGATGAGGCTGTTGTGTCTAAGACGCTAAAGGCTGGTTTACAAAGGCACCTGATTGGTTGGAACATTTTCAACACACACCCACATCTGACGCCTTGAACAGACGGACCACCGCTGCACAACTACACAAACAAGATAAAGCACTCGGAGAGCGCAGACCTCCACCAAGGCAGATCAGTGGGCCACCGTGCCCCCCACCCCGTCACCACTAAAATGTAATCATTTCTTCCTTGTGCCAGTATCAATATTTCCTGAAAATTTCATGAAAATCCGTCCATAACTTTTTGAGTTATCTTGCTAACAAACATGCACACACAAAAGCAAGCGATCACAATACCTCCTGGCGGAGGTAACTACAGATACACATCTACACACCACACAAACACACTGAGGATCCATAATTGAGTCCAAACCCAGCAAACAGTGGTTCAGTGAATGTGGTTTTGAAGGTGTGGAGGTGGATCAGTTTGTCAGAGGAGGACTGTGTAGAAGGACACAGATCCAGCAGGACAGTCCACAAACACTGAGACTGGTACCAGAGGAGAGAAGACCGAGGTCCTAGGGAGGTATGTGTGTTTGTTTTTATGCCAGACAGTGTATCCACCTACGTTACACCTCAGACACCAGGACTGATCATTTCTTCCAAACACACAGTCTTCACTGTCTCCTTTTCTTCTGATTCCTTGGTAAGTCACTGATATTTAATGTCTCCACTCCACTGGACCTCCCAGGAACAGCGACCAGTCAGACCAGTTGAACACATCAGCTGAAGCTCATCCTCAAATCTGTCCTGATGATCTGGATATGACTGAACTTCATACACATATTTCACCTTCTTGTTGTTTTCAGACAGTTTCAGTTTTCTGTTTACTGTGTTTGGATCCAGGGTGAGTTCACAGAAATCTGATGGACAGAAGAAACCACAACACATTTATTGATCAGTGATCAGCTGATTGACTGATGTCTGATCACATAACTGGGTAGGTACCATTAGACTGTTTACTGATGGACGGATCAGGTGTGAGTCTAATGACAATACTGCTCAATCCCAGATCAGCCCAGTGTTTTCTACATGTATCTGTTATTTCTGAGCCTGTTTCACCAACACTAATGAAGGAATGAAACCAGGAGTGAACAGATCCACATCAAAAAACAGCACATCCATCATGTCTACACAGCTGGGTTTTCCTTCTGTCTTTGTAAAGTTGCTTTGGTTCCAGGTATTAGTCCAGTTCTAGAGTTCAGCACAGACTGTGGAAGGGTTCATTCAACTGATGCAGTTGACGCTAACGTTAGCTCCAAACACAACAGGAACATGAATGAATGGATCAGTGAAGTACAAAGAAATAAAACAGAGGAAATGTCTTCATCTGGGGTCTTCAAATGGATCCCATTTATCCGAACCAACATGAGGAGGTTCTGTTCATGTTTCTTCTCCACTGTTCTGTCTCTTTTCTCTTCTATCTTGACTCTGATCATTAACCTGTACCTGGGCCTCAGTCCTCACTGACTGCGTTTGTTCACATTTGGCTTTGGTTCCTGCTTGTTCAGTCTAAATGATTGAATTCAAACCCCAGTCAAATCTGCCCACAGTGAACTCTGGTTTGTCCATCCTTTTGGGCTCTTTTGTGTCTTGGACAGTGACAGTGGATGAACCTCTAACCCTGGGATGACATGGATCCAACGGTCCATCCAGTTCCAACCACTGGACCACTGGTTCATCCACCCACTGTGACCCACAGCTGAGTGTCCACATCTGGACAAACACTCACTTCCTGTTGACCTTCACTAACAGTAGGTGGGCAGGTCGTCACAGTGGGCGGTCTTTAATATTTAATCCAATGTAAATCCACTTACACTTCCTCAGACCTGGTCTCAACCATCGGACTCCACTGGGCTCCAACCTGAAAGGAGGGGGGGGGGGGGGGTGTCAGAGCAGCATTAAACATGGACATGACATCACTGTGATTCACTGCAGCTGATCTGTTCACATCCACTCACTGGTTCCTGTCAGTCCCTTATTGAAGGTCTGGATCTGTGACCGTGGTCTGGACCTTCAGTAAAGGATGTGGAACCAGCTGTGACAGTGTTCCTGTCAGCTCCACCTGTTCTATCACACATTCTGTGTGTGCATCAGCTCAGTCCATACCTCAGAGTGTCCAGTGTCCAGTGTGGATCCTCCACTAGAGCAGACAGCTCCTGTCCTGAGGCTCCTGGATGGTTGTAGCTCAGGTCCAACAGTCTGAGATGGGACGGATTGGACTGCAGGGCTGAGACCAGAGAAGAACATCCTTCCTCTGTGATCAGACATCCTGACAGTCTGCAACACAAAACATCACACATCATCTGAGGAGGAAAAGAAGCAGCGTCAGCTGTTGGACACAGTTATTCTGAGGATGGATTTCAGCACAAATGGGATTGACCTGGAGACAGTTTCTATTTGACTGACTCGGTTCAGGACAAGATCTGAACTGGACTCAGACTAGTCCAGTCCCTGTCCAAAGTCTGGAAAGACCTGGTCTTTTATTGTTTCAGACAAATTTAACTGGATGAAGATTTACTTTGACCAAATAAAGACACAAATGTACAGATATTGGTCCAAAAGCATGAAGTGCATAAATGAACATCCTTCAGCACCTCCACATCAAAGGTTCAATGGTTCTTGGGTTCCTGTTGTGATGTGGACTGAAGGAACGGACTCAGGTGCACAGTGCTGAAGGGAAAAACGGTGCTGATTTAACAGAAAACACAAACTTAAGGAACAAACCACAAACCTACAGGGAGAGGAGGTCAGAGGCTGCTGGGTGGAGAGACAGTCCAGGAGAGTCTATGGAGGAATGAGGAGGAGCAATGATCTGATCCCACACAGGAGCAGAGGAGCCCCTTATATGGGCTCCTGACTGAGACCTAGTCCAGGTGCACAGCAGGAGAGTCTAATGAGTCTGAGGGAGGGGTCAGCAGGGTCAACACCTGCGTTTGAACAGACAAACCAGTTCCACTCCAGCCCAACCCTCAGACTGTAGATACTCTGACCTGCTCCACTAACAGACTCAGGAACTCTGTCATCCCCCTGGACATCAGACTGGACATCTGATCACTGAGTGGTCAGGGGGGGTCTGGGTCTCAGTCATGACCACATTAGGACTGATCCAATGAGACTTTAAAATATCCAAGCACCTTATGTTGTTGGACGACACCAACTTTCCAAACCACCGTAGAACACTTAAATAACTATTAAACTTAAATCACTGTTTCACTTTATATAACTGCCCTGAAATGTGTACATACAATCAGAAGTCTTTATTTACAGTACTGTACAGGAAGCTCTGTTAGAGTAGTTCTTCAGCAAGTGTCTTTTAGAGTATACATGCTAACCTTAATGTCAACTTGGTTACTAACCCACTGTTGTGTTGTGTTTTGGTCTGTTTGTTTTTTGTCTTCTTGTGCTGTATGTAAAACTGCTGAATACTGGAATTTCCCTCAGGATTAATAAAGTATCTATCTATCTATCTATCTATCTATCTTACTGTCCTTTGAATAATAACTGTATATTTAGACTCATTTGGTTCAAATAAACCTTCAAACAGTTTAATGACTGTTTCATCTAAATAAAGGAACATGCATGTGTTTCATGTCAGACACTGAACAGCTGGTCTGAAAACCAGGTCAGACTGATCCACTACAGGTACATCATGGATTTAATCATCATCTGGTTGAACAATCCAAACCTGAGAGTCTCCAGTTTACAGTCTGGACTCCTTAGTCCATCTGACAGGATCTTCAGTCCTGAATCCTTCAGGTCATTGTTGCTGAGGTCCAGATGAATCAGACTAGAAGACTGGGATCTGAGAACTGAGGACAGACCTTCACAGCCTTTTTCTGACAGGTCATAGACAGGAAGTCTGCACAAACAGAACAGATTGGTTAGTTTTATTAAAATAGCAGCAGATTAAACTGATCTTCACTAAACTCCACTTCATTTCAGTTCCAATAGTTCTACAGATAATCACTAGTTTTGGTCAAATATCAGGTTTTAAAGTCAATGGATCACAGAGCTCCTACTTCCAGTGAACACTCAGACAAACCGTCTGGACCTTCACTGCTGTTCATTTATGGTCAGGGTTCTCGCTAGCATCATTGAATGTGACACTGTCCCTGGGGGGCCCCGATGCTGAGATTTGACGCTGTCTTTCAACCAACATAGCGGTGTTTTTTTTGTGTGTGTGATCGTCCAGTGTAATGACAACGAGATTTGAATTTGAAAAAATGTATTCCTTTGTCTTGGTGCAAAGCGTTGCAGACAGGAAATGAGAACAATATAATTAACACATCTTTGTGTGCCTTGATATTGTCTGATGCCCGCCTGGTAGGGCTGCACGATTAATCGATTTTAAATCGAAACTGGATTTTTTAATTAGGACAATTTTTAAAAAAGGGAAATCGTAAAATCGATTTCATCTCTCTGGTGCCTCCGGGCCGCGCGCTTGTGGGCTACCATAGGCTCCTCCTCCTATCAGTGACAGCGGTCTGTCACAGAAGTCCATGTAATGACCGGACTTTAAATGTGTTAATGAGCCCGCAGTACTTAAAGCAATGTAAGCCATGGCTTCACGCACGGATCCCTCAACTGAAATAGAACTGCATGTGGATCACTCATCTTCCATTGTCCCGGATCCGTACCATACTGTCTTCTTCCGAACCAGGTCATGGTCTCGGGGTCATCAGCCTCAGCAGAGGAGCCCAGACAGCCCTCTGCCCACGCACATCCACCAGCTCCAGGGATAGAATCCCTCCAGTGTGTCCTGGGTCAGTCTGTTCCACGCACGGATCCCCCAGTTTAAATAGAACCACATGGGGATCACTCATATTAACCTGGTCCACACACGCACGCCTGATACCTGTCACTGACTTACATTGGTATCACTTCTGTGGGCCAGATACCCAGAAAATAAAGAAAAAAAAACAAAACATTTTTTTAAACAATTAATTTAGTCCTCTTACTTGCTAAATTTTTCATTCACAAATGTAAGTTCTGTAACACAAAACCAAATATTATTTTTTTTTTTCAAAGATGTTGAACTTTATTTAAAGCTGTTCGATAAATCTGGAAACAAAAAAGCTGTAAAAAACATAAGTATTTGCTCTGATTTAGACATTGTATTATAGTGTATTCCCCCTGGCAAACTTCTGTTATTTTCTTGTTGTATACATTGTTTGTATACTCCACTTCATTCAATAAAGATTTAATTAAGAAAAAATAAACTTCTGTGGGTTCATCACGTGATACATCACAGATTTAAGGTCAGAGCAGTGCCTTGCATTGTGGGCTGCTCACGAAAACGACATGCTGACTTCTGTTGTCTTTTGTAGTTTTACCCAAAATCGAAATTGAAATCGAAAATCGAGTTTTTAGAGGGGGGAAAAAAAAAAAAAAAAATCGGGATTTTTTTTTTGCCAAAATTGTGCAGCCCTACTACCTGGCAATATCACTTGCCTTACACTCATTGGCTGACAATGAGACTTCAATCAATTTATCTTATTTAAACGGACCAATCACCCGTGGAAAATTATATCTAAAATTTTGCCTGTGTGTGTGTAGTGTGAGTGCCGCTCCATTATCCTAATTTCGTGCAAGTGAATATTTTTCTGAGTATCAATTTGTGTCAAGTTCCCATATGGAACAATAATTAAATAATTACCATTCATAAATTGAAATAAAAAAGTTGTTGCTTTTAATCGTTGTAACAAAGACAAAAACTTGGCTTCATTCCTCAAAATTTGCCCCTCAAAATGCAGGAAATAGTGTTTCAGAGAGTTAAAAATTTAAAAATTTTCCGGGGGAGGATGTCCCCAGACCCCCTACAAAACTCGTGCCATGTACGCAGCGCGCGCTGTGAAAAATTCCTAGTGAGAATCCTGATGGTTGTGGTTATTTATCTGGGGGTCTCAGTAACATGTACATTTACAGATTTATTTAAAGGTGTGGGAGACTTTCGTGACCAATTTTTCATCAAATCTGTCAAAACTCAGTCATATCCTCAGTATCATGAATCTGTAAGTCTTCCATCTTGTTGGAGCTGATGGTGCCCTGGGAGGAGAGGATGAAGGAAGCCAGGGAGAGGAAGAGGGAAAAATATGAAGAGCTGGTGGAGGAGTGCCGTAGGCAGGGGTGGCGTGCACGGTGCTTGCCCATCAAGTCGGGGGAAGGGGCTTTGCAGGGAAATCACTCTGCAAAGCCTCCAGCCTCCTGGGCATTGCAGGAGCACAGAAAGAGAAGCCATCAGAACAGCTTGAGGCTGCAGAGAGAGCCTCAGGATGGCTGTGGATCTGGAGGGACAATTAGTGGGCAAGCGCTTCTTGGGCACAGGCCGGGAACTGATCACTCCCGGTCGGGTCGCCTGGGTGAGGGGGTCTGAAGTTCAAAGACCCGAAACCCCCTGTGACCCCAGGTACTATCACTGATGATGTGCCCAAGAAACAGCATCACAGGATGTATGTAAGAACCATGTGATTACTCACCTGAATCTCTTGTATTACGGTGAACAATTTTGAAGTCCCATCCACCATAAACAAACCGTGTGTCTACGTCCAGAGCCGGGAGGTAACTCGGGCATCTTTGGAATTTTGTTGTGACATGCATTGTGGGAAACAAAGGCTTGCACCGCCACTGACCATATGATATATGGATGAAAAAAACACGCACTGAAACGGGGAAACGGGTGGAGGAATATGCATAGAGGGGAAGGGAGCTCCTGCTGTTTCTGCCAGACAGTGGAGTGAACCGGCGTTTCCCACAATGCACGTCACCACCAAATTCCTCAGATGCCAGAGTTCCCTCCCAGCTCTGTTTGTAAGCATATGGTCTGTTTATGGAGGATGGAACTTCAAATTTGTTCACTGTAATACAAGAGATTCAGGTGAGTAATGACAGAAAGACTTACAGATTCATGATACTGAGGATATGACTGGGGTTTTAAAGATTTGATGAAAAATTTGTCACAAAAGTCTCCCACACCTTTAAAGAGAATCTACAACCAGCACTGAAGACCAAACAGGATCTAAATCCACGGTCCACCATAAAGTAACTCAGATGTTTGATGGACTGGATCAGATGTTCTCCTACTATCACAGATAAAGTGGATGGATGTGAATTCCATCAAGTTCTGATGTTGATTAATATGATCAGTGTCATTTGACACAGAATGAATAAGGTGTCAAAATGTCCTAAACCAGACTCTAAATTCAATAAACTCTGTCTGGACTCACACAGCTTTGGTGGAGGCTTTGACCACTGGCAGCAAATTCAGAAGAGCCTCCTCTGAACCACAGTATTTGTTCAGGTCAAACTCATCCAGATCTGTATCTGATGACAGTAAGATGAAGACCAGAGCTGACCAATCAGCAGGAGACAGCTCAGATGTGGGGAGACCTCCTGTTCTCAAGTACCATTGGATCTGATCCACCAGAGATCGATCCTCCAGTTCATTCAGACAGTGGAACAGGTTGATGCTTTTCTCTACAGACAGTTTCTTACTGATCATCTCCTTGATGTACTCAGCTGTCTTCTTCTTGGTCTTTGAGGTACTTCCTGTCTGTTTCATCAGACCTTGTAGGAGACTCTGATTGGTCTGCAGTGACAGACCCAGGAGGAAGCGGAGGAACAGGTCCAGGTGTCCATTTGGACTCTGTAAGGCCTGGACCACAGCGGTCTGGTAGAACTGTGCCTCTGCAGATCCAGACCTCTGGGATGTGGTTTGTTCTTCTGACAGCAGATTGACTCCAGTGTTGGTGAAGGTCTGATGGACATGAAGAGCAGCCAGAAACTCCTGGACACTCAGATGGATGAAGCAGAACCTCTTGTCCTGGTACAGTCCACTCTCCTCTATAAAGACCTGTGAACACTCCTGAGTACACTGAGGCTGAGCTGATATCGATGCCACACTCTGTCAGGTTCTGTTCATAGAAGATCAGGTTTCCTTTCTTCAGCTGCTCAAAGGCCAGTTTTCCCAGAGACTCAATCATCTTCCTGGTCTCTGGACTCCAGTGGGATCTGTCCCAGATCTTCCATCATACTTGACGTTCTTCAGTTTGGCCTGAACCACCAGGAAGTGGATGTACATCTCAGTCAGGGTCTTGGGCAGTTGTCTTCTGTCTGTGGTCTTCAACACGTCCTCCAGAACTGTAGCAGTGATCCAGCAGAAGACTGGGATGTGACACATGATGTGGACGCTTCGTGACCTCTGGATGTGGGAGATGATTGTGTTGGTCTGTTCTTCATCTGTGAACCTCTTCCTGAAGTACTCCTCCTTCTGTGGGTCCTTGAACCCTCTGACCTCTGTCACCACCATGTCCACCCACTGAGCAGGGATCTGATTGGCTGCTGCAGGTCGTGTGGTTATGCCAGAGGCGAGCAGAGGGAAGCAGGTTCCCCCTGATGAGGTTCATCAGCAGCACATCCACTGAGCTGGACTCTGTCACATCAGTCAGGATCTGAGTGTTGTTGAAGTCCAGAGGAGGTCGACACTCATCCAGACCGTCTAAGATGAACACCACCTGGAGGTCTTCAAAGATCCAGATTCCTGCTTCTTTGGTTTCAGTGAAGAAGTGCTGAACCAGTTCCACCAAGCTGAACTTCTTCTGTTTCAGCACATTCAGCTCTCTGAAGGTGAATGGAAATATGAAGTGGATGTCCTGGTTGGCTTTGTCTTCAGCCCAGTCCAGACTGAACTTCTGTGTTAAGACTGTTTTCCCGATGCCGCCCACGCCCTTTGTCAGCACCGTTCTGATTGGCTGATCTCTGTCAGCTGGTGTTTTAAAGATGTCTTCACATGTGATGGTTGTTGTGGTCTGTGTGGGTTCCTGGATGCTCTTTCAATCTGTCTGACCTCATGTTCCTGGTTGACCTCTGTAGCCCCTCCCTCTGTGATGTAGAGCTCTGTGTAGATCTGGTTCAGGAGGGTTTTGGGGTTTCCTGCTTTAGCGATGCCCTCAAACACACACTCAAACTTCTGCTGCAGGTTACGTTTCAGTTTCCGCTGCTGAACTCCAGACTGACTTCCTGAATGCAGACCCAGATCAAACCATCAGTCTCACAGTAAATCCAGTATTTTCATCTGTTCAATCTGTACACAATTGTCTTACTGCGGTGCAGACGCTCAGCCAGCTCCTCCTGCTTCAGGCTTCTCAGGAAGTTTAGTGTGATCTTCAGAAAAGCTTCGGAGCTCCTCCTCTGCTCTTCATCCTCATCCTTCAGGCTCTCAAAGCATTCTGGGTAATCTGTACTCAGAACCTGGTGGAACTTCCTCAGTTCGTTCTTGACAAAAGCACAGATGTTCTCCTCCAGCAGCTGGAACACAAAACACAATGAAAGACACAAAGTCCAACATGGACCAAAGCTCAGGTCCATGTTGGACACAGTGACGCCCACTGGTCTGAAACCAGCAGCAGGACATGATTGGACAGAACAGATGGACCAGTAGATGTTGGACATGTACACACCTTAAATATGGAGTCCAGCTGAGTCTGATCCTGTAGACCAGTGGGAACCTCTGAGCTCTGCTGCTCCACTCTGTGGACCAAACATCAACAATGAGCTCACATTATGTCTGTCCACACTAACACCAACAGGTGGACACACCTGGACGTCAACATGAGTCACATGACCCCCTGTAGTGGGAAAGGGGTCCTGGGGCCTCATGTACAAAGGGTGAGTACCCCCAAAAAGTGGCGTACAGCCTTTTCCACACTCACGTTCAGATGTATCAAGAGTGAATTGACTGTGAAAACGTGCACTCCTCCACGCTAACTCCACGTCTGGTGTGCGCACGTTTCTAGTGCTTTGGAACCGTTGGCGACACTTGGAGGTGAACTGGGAAACTGTTAATAATGTGGAAAAGGTAATTCCTCAGAGTAATGAACACATCAGAGATACACAGAAGAACAATGAACACACTGACACACCATCCTACTGCCAGAGCAGCACATCCACCAGAACCAGAAATCCACACAAGTCTTTGTACATGAGGCCCCTGGTCCTGCTAATCCCACTGAGAATCAACCTCTGAGTGTGTTTGGAGCTTCACACTCACTGGGTTTAGTTGATCTCACCAACATTTGGATGAAACCAACAGCTCTGTCCTAATAATGTGTGTCCTCACCATCTGCACTCACAACATATGATACAAAGGTGTTCAGTGGACCAGGAATCAACCCTAGATTCTGATCCAGTATCATCCAAGACCAGGTCCCGCTACAACAGGTTTTCATTGATCAGGTTTAGTGTGATTCTCCTGCCAGTGTCTGAACCATAGACTGAAGAAAAAGACCATGTGACGCTGATGGTTCAACAGGACTAACTTTAGGTCGGACATAGAACACCAGGGTTAGAACTGACTGAGCTGAAAACCCTGTTGGTGGATCTGGACCAGATCTGAGGTTCACTTACTGAGTCTGTGAAAGACGTCCGGTTTTAAAATATATCAGTCGATCCATGGAGTCATCACTCTTCATGGACACACAGCTGGGTCCAGGTTCAGGTCCAGGTCCAGACCCAGGCCCAGATCCAGGTCTGTGAACATTGATGGTACAGTGGTTTTAGTGCTGAACTCTGACATTAAACTTTAACATTCGTGTGATTCATACCCTACTGCAGATGAATCCAGTTTCAGTGTGGACGTTAAAGCAGATGCTGTTCTGTCAGATGTTTTCTGACTCTGCTGTGACCTCTGACCTGATGCTCAGATGTCAGGACTCAGGGTCCAGGTCTAAGATAAGAATGTGTTAAAGTAGGGATGCACGATCTGATACCAGTATCGGGCATCGGCTCCACACTCAGTCTACTTGTATTCGTACTCGTAAAAGTATTCTGACACAAATGCACCGATACCACTTACGGCCGTGTGCCATTCTCAGTTCAGTGCAGCAGGTACGAGGAGGAGGAATAATGTGTGGAGTGTGAAAAGTGTGGCGATTGAACCAAATAAATGACGGTGATAAAAGTAACGCTGACTGCAAGTAACGTTACAGACACAGACGGATACGGACGCAGCATTCTGTTCGTCCTCTGTGTACATTCCATCCATTTTCCAGGTGCTGGAGGATGAGTACCCAGACGGAGAATACCAGTGGAACTGTGGAGGTAGAGGATCTGTTCAAAGAGTGACTGTGTGAGTTAGAGAAAAACTACTGACACATTTAGGACAACTACCCAGGGATGGGCCGGGGGTACGCAGCGGTGCGGACCGCCGCCAGCGGAAGTGAAAACCAAACTTCTGGCTCATTTCTCTTTTCTCTACCTGCTGAAACTAAGCTTTTAAACCTTCCCAGAGAAAACGCTGCAACATTAGTATCACAGTAGTGTTACCTCTGTCGTCTCCATGTTTGTTATTACTGAATTTCTTCTTCTTCATAAAACTTTTCTCTTCTTCGTGGTATTTGTCCAGTATGATTAATTAAGAGCGGTACCCCCTAGTGGATTAATTGACAAACGCTCATTCCAACACATTAAATGTCAGTAGCAGCACTTTGTTCCAGTCAGACTAATGACAACGACAATAAAGCACATTTACAAAAGGAACTAACAACTGGAATGGGATTATTAAGGACTAGTATCTGTACTCGGTATTGGCAAGTACTCAAATGTAAATATGGTACTGGAAAAAAATGGTATCAGTGCATCCCTATGTTAACGCTGAAACAGATCAGTGGACCCTCAGACCTAAACTCAGACTGAGCTCTATGAGTCCTTTATCTGGACCCTGTACGTCCGTCCACTGAGGGTCACTCAGTGCTGTTCTGATACTGACGATCACTTACTGATGATCACAAACACGTCCTCTTCGAAAATACATCCCTCGCTCCATGGAGTCATCACTCTTCATGGACAAACAGCTGGGTCCAGGTCCGGGTCCGGGTCCAGGTCTGTGATCACTGATGGTACAGTGGTTTTAGTGCTGAACTCTGACACTGATCTGTTTGATGTTGAACATCGTGTCACATAACTAAACATAACACAGTGAAATCTAACCTTCTGTAACATAGGCCCAATCCCAATTTTCATTTTCACCCCTATCTTTTGTGGCTATCAACTGCAAAGTGCTGAAATGCTACATGAACACACAAAGAGAAGGGGGGGGGGGGGGGCGCTAAGGGGGAGGGCTAAGAGGTGAAATGGGATTAGGCCATAGTGTAGTTTAGTATAAGTAACATAAATTCATGTCGTATAATATTAATACATTCAAAAATTACAGTTTTAATGGACTGTTTTATCTCAGGTTAATATGTTAATACAACCCTGATCAAAATCTGAAGACCATTTGAAAAATTGCAAGAATTTATATTTTTCACTGTTGGATCTTCAGAAGGTTCTAGGTAGTCTAAGTCTCTCTCCCTACTTCCCCCATTCTCTCTCTATCTCTATCTCTCTCTCTTTTCTCCTCCTTTACTCTCTCTCTTTAACCCCAACTGCTCCTATCAGTCGTCCATCCTCGAGGAGTCTGGGTCTGCTCCAGGTTTCTGTTGTTAAAGGGAAGTTTTTCTTTCCACTGTCACCAGTCTCTAGTGTTTGCTCCTGGAGGATTCTGTTGGGTTTCTGTAAATTGGCTTAGGCTGTATTCACACCTACCTCATTTGGTCCATTTAAAACAGACCAGAGTTCATTTCCCCAGAAAGTCTGGACTTTTTTTTAGGTGTGAATACAAACATGCAAACTCTGATTCGAATCAAACAAGCGGACCAAGAGGTGGTCTCGGTCCGCTTCCGAACGGACTCTGGGCCAGTTCACTTCTGGTGTGAATATAACCGACCTCGAACCAATGAGCCACCGTAGCCGCTGGAAGTAGCCGAAGTTTACGGGTGGTCAGAGCTAATAGCAGCAGCCATGAGCTGTGGACAGACGTGGAGCAATGAGGAAATTGAATGTGTCATTGACATTTGGTCACATGTCCATATTATGAAACTGGCTCCGACTGAGCTTTTCTTGAGTGTTAACATTATTTCGTAAATTTGTATCTGTAAAATACAATTTATATTCCGAAAATGATAACTGTATGTAGGAGCACCGCATCTATTTTCATCAACACCAGCAGTCTCTGATTCACCCCGCCCCCGACTTTTCTGTCCAATGCCAGCGCAGTTCATCACATGCGTGCTTGTGTTCACGCATTTTGGTCCACTAGCAAAAAGTGCAATGTGAATGCGACCCAACCTAAATGACAAAAATAAAGTCCACATTTGATCCAAATCACATAAGCGGACCACAGGACTTTTCAGGTGTGAATACACCCTTAGAGTCTGGTTTGGACCAACTCTATATGTAAAGTGTCATGAGATAACTTCTGTTATGATTTGGCGCTATACAAATAAAATTTGATTTGATTTTGATTTGAAGTACAGTTTGAAAATGTATAAAGAAGAAATGGGAGTGAGACAAAAAAACTGAGTAAGAAATTTATTGAAAACAACAATTAAACTGAAATATGCCGCGTTTCCACTACATGGAACCAGCTCGGCTCAGCTCGACTCAGTATTCCTGGAGACCGTTTCCAATACAAGATACTACCGACTTTACAGTACCTGTACGTCATAGTGATGTGGCCTGTTACTTCTATGTCATCTGTTCAGAGAGTTGCTGAAAACTCACTCATTGCATGTTGTCTCGTCTGAATTTTTACATTGGCCACCAAAGACTGAATCTCCTCGACCGACCATGGTGTAGTTTTGGGCTGTTATCATGTGAATTTGTCATACCTGCAGCCAGACGTTAGTCTGGTTTTGTCTGTCTTTTATGTTTTGTTTGTCACTTCCTGTTTTATTTTGTTAAGTTTCCCCTCATGTGTCTTGTCTGTCGTCTTTACTTCCTGTTCCCTGATCATTCTCACCTCTCACCTGATTACCTGTCTCCGCCCTGATTTGCTCCACCTGTGTCTAGTTGTCTTCCCTCCCTTTTGTGTATTTAAACCCTGTCTCTTCCCCCTGTCAGACGCCAGTTTGTAACTCCAGTAGTTCTTACCAGCGTTTTGACCTCGTTTGTTCGTTTGCCTGCCTGTTTTTGACCCGTTTTGGATTCCTCGGTTTTCTCGTCTTCTGCCTGCTCCCTGTCGGTTTGTCTGCCTCATCTGATACCTGGGTTTGACCTTCTCGCCCTGACTACCGGTACGTGAGTTTTCCTTGTCCTTATGTCCTGTTGCCCGATTGATAGCCTGCCTGTGTATGACCTGTTTCCGTCCCTGACCTCCCTTTGCTTTTCCCTAGTCGGGAAAAATACCCCTAACACCGCTCGGGGTGACGGGCTGTTGCCCTCGATCCAGAGGACGAATCAGAGGAGGAAATCACCAACCATTATCCTCAAGATTCTGTCACTAATAATATTTTTTCACCTGTGTGTGAATAATAAACCTTTTGAACCTTATTTTTGGTGTTTGAGTTCTGCATTTGGATTCTGTGTTTGTACTGGCGTTATCACAGTACAAACTGGCCAAAATATGAATCCAGCAGAACTCGCACAGGTTAAGGAGGCTATTCAGTCCCAGGGGCACAGGCTGGGGGGACATGATCAGGCTCTCCACACCCTCCTCGACAAGATGAACCAGCTTACTACTCAGGTTGCCCTACTCACCAGTACCCAAGCTGCGGCTGCAGCTGTGTCAGGTGAGAGTCGGGCCGCCAACCCACCTGTTCGAGACTCGGCTGAGCCGAACATTCCGGCGCCATCCAAGTATTCTGGTAATCCCGACACCTGTCGAGACTTTTTTACCCAGCTCCAGTTAATTTTTGATTCTCAACCCGTTCGTTTTGCTAAAGACTCTGTTAAGATTGCTTATGTGGCCAGCCTGCTGGAGGGTCCCCCTCTCAGCTACTTTAATGCACTTTTTGAACAAAGTTCCCCTGCTGTTCAGTCTTTTTCGGCCCTGGTATCTGAACTTAAGCGGGTATATGACCACCCGGTTCGGAGCCAGTTCGCTGGTCATCAGATTATGAGGCTTAGACAGGGAGAGCGGTCTATCAGGCAGTATGTGAGCGCCTTTCGATCCCTAGCAGTTGAATCAGGGTGGAACAACCAGGCCCTGATCACTGCCTTTTAGACCGGCCTTAATCGCTCTGTTGGCCGCGAGATGGCGCTCCGCCAACAGCTTCACTCCCTAGACGATGTCATCACCGAGGCCATCCGGGTCGCTGATCAGGAATCAGTTTGGCAGTCTGTGGAACCAGAGGTCAGCTCTTCGTCCAGCAGGGGACCTGGTCGTGAGATGGTACGCCTTCCGGTAGCTGAGACTGGTGGTAACAAGGAGGAGCCTATGCAGTTGGGACGGACTCACATCTCAGCAGAAGAACGCCGTCGACGCATGACTGAGGGTCTCTGCCTGTACTGCGGACAAAGTGGACACAGAGTAAGCAACTGCACCCTTAGACCTGATGCCAAGACAGGTGAGGGGTCGCTGTTGAGCAGGACTGTGTGTTTATCTACTGTCACTCGCCCGTTTCCTGTGGTTCTTTTGTGCTCTAATTCTCTGTCTCTCCAGCACCCCGTCCTGATCGATTCCGGTTCCGACGCTAACCTTATGGACCAGAATCTGGTAATTAAACTGGGACTCAGCTCGACCCCGGTTCAGCGTCCGCTGGAAGCCCGAGCCTTGGATGATCACGTGATCTGCCGGATTACTCATTGTACTGAGCCGGTGGCTGTGCAGTTCATGGATGGACACACTGAAAGCATTAGCTTTCATGTTTATAACTCTGAAACTCAGCCACTCATTCTGGGTTACCCATGGTTACAGATCCACGAACCATTTATTGATTGGGGCACAGGGGAGGTTATTTCTTGGAGTAAAGATTGTGAAACTTGATGCAAGTTTGTTAAATTACCTGTTAGTCCTCCCAAGACGTCACAAATTTCTGTAGCCCCAGTTAGCGTCCCCATGGAGGAGAATAAGGATTTTCCTGCACTAGAGAAGGTTCCCCTGTGTTATCACGATTTAAAAGAGGTTTTCAGTAAATCTAAGGCTACGGCCCTGCCACCTCATCGTCCTTATGACTGCTCCATAGATTTACGCCCTGGTACTTCTCCTCCTAAAGGGAGGTTATATTCCCTGTCTGGTCCAGAAAACTTAGCCATGAAGAAATACATTGACGAGTCCTGGCTGCTGGGTTAATTAGGCCCTCTTCGTCGCCTGCAGGAGCAGGTTTCTTTTTTGTGGACAAGAAGGACAAGTCACTAAGGCCATGTATAGATTATCGGGGGCTTAATGACATTACAGTCCGCAACAGATACCCCTTGCCACTGATGTCTTCAGCCTTTGAACTGTTGCATGGTGCTAAGATTTTCTCCAAACTAGACCTTCGTAATGCCTACCATTTAGTTAGAATCAGGGAAGGAGATGAGTGGAAAACGGCGTTCAACACCCCTAGTGGTCACTACGAGTACTTGGTGATGCCCTTTGGTCTGACCAACGCCCCTGCTGTCTTCCAGGCCCTTGTTAATGATGTTCTCAGAGACATGCTTAATGTGTTTGTGTTTGTCTACTTGGACGACATTTTGATTTTTTCCCCAGACGAGGAGACACACATTCAGCATGTGCGACAGGTGCTTCAGAGACTCCTCGCTAACCAACTGTTTGTCAAGGCGGAGAAATGCGAATTCCACCAGCCTTCGGTGTCTTTTTGGGCTTCATCATTTCGGAAGGAAGCGTCCAGATGGACCCTGAGAAGGTTAGTGCGGTTAGGGAGTGGCCAACTCCAGCTTCCCGGAAGGATGTTCAAAGATTTCTAGGCTTCGCTAACTTCTATAGGAAGTTTATCCGGGGTTCAGCAGTGTGGCTGCCCCCCTGCATTCTCTCACTTCTTCTAAGGCTGTGTTCAGGTGGAGCCCTGAAGCTGATAAGCCTTCATCCGCCTGAAGGGGGCGTTCTCCACGGCCCCCATCCTGTCCGTCCCCGACCCTCTGCAGTTTGTGGTGGAAGTCGACGCCTCCGATTTGGGTGTTGGGGCGGTTATATCGCAACGTTCTCCTTCTGACAACAGGCTCCACCCCTGTGCTTATCTGTCTAAGAGACTGTCGCCAGCTGAGAGGAACTATGATATTGGAAACTGTGAGTTGTTGGCCATCAAGGTGGCGTTGGAGGAATGGCGCCATTGGTTGGAGGGGACGGATGTGCCGTTTCTCATCTGGACAGACCATAAAAACCTGGAATACCTACGCTCAGCTAAACGCCTCAACTCTCGTCAGGCCAGGTGGGCTCTGTTTTTCACTCGTTTTAATTTCACCCTTTCCTACCGTCCTGGCTCTAAGAATGGGAAGCCGGATGCCCTCTCCAGAGTGTTTTCTCCTGACACACCTTTCTCTGAACCTGAGACTATTCTGCCCAGTTCCTGTATGGTGGGGGCTTTTCAATGGGGTGTTGAGAAGTTGGTCATGGAGGCCCTTAATAATTGTGAAATTCCGGATGGCGTCCCGCCAGACCGCCTGTTTGTTCCTCCTCACCTCCGTTCTCAGGTGATCCAGTGGGGCCATGCATCCAAGATGGCGTGCCATCCCGGGGTGAAGAGGACCCTGTTTGTGCTGAAACAGCGCTTTTGGTGGACAGCTATGGAAAAGGACGTCGCTGAATATGTGGCCGCTTGTCCTGTGTGTGCGGTCAGTAAAGTCTCGAATAAGGCCCCATGGGGGAGTTGCGTCCATTGCCTGTTCCCAAGAGGCCCTGGTTGGACATCGCCCTGGACTTTGTGACTGGTTTGCCTTTGTCTAATGGTAACACGGTTGTACTCACGGTAGTGGATAGGTTCTCTAAGATGGTGCATTTTATTCCCCTACCTAAACTGCCTTCGGCTAAAGAGACTGAGGAGGTGCTGTTGACCCATGTTTTTCGTGCATGGTTTTCCCAGAGACGTTGTCTCCGATAGAGGGCCCCAGTTTATTGCCAGTTTTTGGAAAGCCTTTTGTTCTCTTGTTGGTGCTTCTGTCAGTCTGTCTTCTGGTTTTCACCCGCAGACCAACGGCCAAACGGAGAGGCTCAATCAGGTCCTGGAGGTGGGACTCCGTGTACTGGACTCCCAGAACCCCGCCTCCTGGAGCCGTCATCTGTTGTGGGTGGAGTTCGCTCACAATTCACTGCCCAGTGCGTCTTCTGGGTTATCACTTTTCATGTTGTGTATGGTTATCAGCCGCCCTTGTTTCCTTCATTGGAAAAAGAGTGGGCGTGCCTTCGGCCTTGGCTCTCATCCATCGATGCAAGAGGACCTGGACTCGAGCTAGACAGGCCCTGTTGAAGGCTTCAGGCCATTACAAGACCACGGCGGATTCCCATAGAAGCCCCGCTCCCGTTTACCATCCTGACCAGCGGGTTTGGCTGTCGGCTAAACATCTTCCTCTGCGGATAGAGAGTCACAAGTTGGCACCCAGGTTTGTAGGTCCATTCCCTATTTCGAAAATTATTAATCCTGTTTCTGTTCGCCTGAAGTTACCAAGGTCTATGAGGATCCATCCCACCTTTCACGTCAGCCAAATCAAACCAGTGAAAAGAGTCATCTGGTCCCGCCCACCCAACCCCCACCTCCTCCTCGGATGATTGATGGGGATCCAGCCTACACGGTCCGACGATTAATGGCAGCTCGTCGTCGGGGGAGAGGTTTCCAGTACCTTGTGGATTGGGAGGGTTATGGACCTGAGGAGCGTTCCTGGGTGCCGGCTTCCCACATTTTGGACCCGGACCTGATCCGACAGTTCCATCAGAGTCATCCTGATGTCCCTGGTCCGTCTGGTGCCGTCCCTAGGAGGGGGGGTACTGTCATACCTGCAGCCAGACGTTAGTCTGGTTTTGTCTGTCTTTTATGTTTTGTTTGTCACTTCCTGTTTTATTTTGTTAAGTTTCCCCTCATGTGTCTTGTCTGTCGTCTTTACTTCCTGTTCCCTGATCATTCTGACCTCTCACCTGATTACCTGTCTCCGCCCTGATTTGTTCCACCTGTGTCTAGTTGTCTTCCCTCCCTTTTGTGTATTTAAACCCTGTCTCTTCCCCCTGTCAGACGCCAGTTTGTAACTCCAGTAGTTCTTACCAGCGTTTTGACCTCATTTGTTCGTTTGCCTGCCTGTTTTTGACCCGTTTTGGATTCCTCGGTTTTCTCGTCTTCTGCCTGCTCCCTGTCGGTTTGTCTGCCTCATCTGATACCTGGGTTTGACCTTCTCGCCCTGACTACCGGTACGTGAGTTCTTCCTTGTCCTTATGTCCTGTTGCCCGATTGATAGCCTGCCTGTGTATGACCTGTTTCCGTCCCTGACCTCCCTTTGCTTTTCCCCAGTCGGGAAAAATACCCCTAACACCGCTCGGGGTGACGGGCTGTCGCCCTCGATCCGGAGGACGAATCAGAGGAGGAAATCACCAACCATTATCCTCAAGATTCTGTCACTAATAATATTTTTTCACCTGTGTGTGAATAATAAACCTTTTGAATCTTATTTTTGGTGTTTGAGTTCTGCATTTGGATTCTGTGTTTGTACTAGCGTTATCACAGAATTAAGGTACCGCTATATTTACTGTCCACTCATGCATCTGTTTTTGTAAAACGGCAGGTCACAGAGAAAACTGTCTGACCAATCATTGTCTGCAGTGTTTACACGTCACGGTTTAGTATCTGGTCCCCAGTCCTGGAACCTCGGCGGAAGTGATACCAAAAAACTAATACCGGGTACCAGATTCCAGGTCCTTTTTCGTAATGGAAATACAAAAAGGCCGGGCCGAGTTGAGCCGATACCACGCAGTGGAAATGCGGCATTAGTCTGTTCATCAGCCATCACCAGTTTCAGAGCCCAGCCTTTAACAGACCAAATGTGTGCATAAATGTGGATTCAGTGTCCTTTAGTGTCAGGTATTCCACTGTCAGGACCTCCTGATGGAAAAGGATCCAAAGCTTTGTCTGTTTGAACGTAGTCGGATTGCTGAGCTGCAGAAACAAGGCCTGTGGGAATGCACCATCACTGCTGAGGTTGGACGCACTAACACAGGCAGGGTGGATCCACTGTCTGGAACTGATGTCCATTTTTGGTAACTTCCCTTTCCATCCATCTCCAGATGTTGTCAGTGTGATTTAGATGAGGGGAACCTGCAGGGTGGTCCACCACGGTGGTGTTGTCCGTCTGTCCTCAGTCCTCTGTCAGACATTGGATATTGGAGACTGCAGTGTTGTCCTGTTTTTAAACCCAGTCCATCCCACACAGACCAGGGCCCTCAGCCATGACTCCTGACCTCTGAAACATCTGCACAGAGACAGCCTTAGCAGTTGGACACCCCTGCACAACCTGAAGCTCCACTGGTCCACTGAAGGACAAAGCACCCAGATCATGATGGCCATGTCCCCTCCACTGGGCCACGCCTACAAAACATCTCCAGTGGGCTCTCCTTGTCATGTCAGTAACAACACCACTGTGGCGGACCATCCTGCAGATTCCTCTCATCTAAACCACACTGACAACATCTAGGGATGGATGGATGGAAAGGGAAATGACCAAAAATAGACATCAGTTCCAGACAGTGGATTCCAAATGACTGTCTTAGGGGGTTTTCCACACAGCATACTCGACTCTGTATCCGAGTAAGTTTGACCCCCAAGTCCACTTAATTTATGCATGTGAATGCAACCGTTCCGTGCTCCAGTACTGTACCCAGTCCAGTTGAGAAGGTAGTGCTGGGTCTGGACTGTTCGGACTCCAGTACGGTACGTTGCCATGTGAATCCAATGCATGCCCGAGTTTGGAAGTGACCTAATCACCACTCCGACAACAGAAGTGGGTTAAGCACCACCAGACCACAGACAGCGCTCCTGTTGTCTCCTGAAAAAGCCTCAGATCTGTGTGGTCTGGGTTCACCTTATGGACTGAACCACTGGGTGAAATATGAGGGACAATGAAGGTCGCTCTGCTTCTGTTGGCCTCAAACAGGAGAACATATAGGTAAGGGTTTGTCTTCTTCTGACTTCTGCGTTTGTTGGATAACGACAAAACTCCTTCCACACCTCCACCTACTGTTTGGACCCTGGAACACTCACTCATACTCGAACACGGGCCGCAGTACATGCTTGTGAATGCAACATCTAAGGTGAGAATGTATCCAAGTACGATATGGACTGGAGTACGCAGTGTGAAAACGCTCTTAGTGCGTCTAATCTCAGCAGTGATGGTGCGTTCCCACAGGCCTTGTTTCTGCAGCTCAACAATCTGACCACATTCAAACAGACAAAGCTTTGGATCCTTTTCC
Source organism: Sphaeramia orbicularis (assembly GCF_902148855.1). NCBI lineage: Eukaryota > Metazoa > Chordata > Actinopteri > Kurtiformes > Apogonidae > Sphaeramia > Sphaeramia orbicularis. The sequence continues at coordinate 891,606 of NC_043979.1, read as the reverse complement.
ATCAGGAGGTCCGGACAGTGGAATACCTAACACTAAAGGACACTGAATCCACACATATGCACATACTTGGTCTGTTAAAGGCTGGGCTCTGAAACTGGTGATGGGCTGATGAACAGACTATTTCAGTTTAATTGTTGTTTTCAATAAATTACTTACTCAATTTTTTTTGTCTCACTCCCATTTTTACTTTATACATTTTCAAACTCTAATTAGAACCTTCTGAAGATCCAATAGCGAAAAATGTAAATTCTTTCAATTTTTCAACAGATCTTAAGATCTATACAATATTACATGTCAGGGTTATTACAGTTAAAACTTCAACAACAATAATAATTAATAATAATACTGAATGGATCTTAAAATTCTATAAAATATTCCCATCATTCTCCTGGATGCAGTAGAGTGTCCTGGTATATGACACAGCGTTGGGGTTTAAGTCTTTATGGTGTCAGGTTATATTTTGAAAGGTTTCACAGGATGTGTTAGTGTCCAGTTGTATCTGACTGTTATTAGACAGAAGAAAAAGATCATGTGATGCTGACAGTTCAACAGGACTAACTTTAGGTCGGACACAGAACACCAGGGTTAGGACTGACTGAGCTGAAAACCCTGTTGGTGAATCTAGACCAGATCTGAGGTTCACTTACTGAGGATCTGGAACACGTCCTGTTTTAAACCATACAGGTTCATACATGGAGTCATCACTCTTCATGGCCACACAGCTGGGTCCAGGTCCAGGTCCAGTTCCGGGTCCAGATCCAGTTCCAGGTCTAAATCTAGGTCCAAGTTCAAGTCTGGTTCCAGGTCCAGGTCCTGTGGGGAGTCTGTGGGTGGTCTTCCAGGGAGTGGCTTCCTCCTCTCTGTCCTCACTCTGATCCATTCTGCTGAATCCACATCAGAACACAAACCATCAGTCCAGACCTGAATCCACTCATTCATCCTGTACATGACAAACAGCAGCTCAATCTTTTTATTTGAAAGGTTTCACTGGAAGTGTTAGTGTCCTGTTGTGTCTGTTATCTGTAGACAATGACTGAGGAAGGTCATGAACACATTGAAGTCGTTTTCTTTGACCTAAACAGCAGCTCTTTATCACCTGATCAGATTCAACTTCATCAATAATTGACTAAACTGTGCATGTGAAAGGTCAAAGGTCAACAGTTTTCACAGTCCAATCAAAACTTCATGAATCCAAACTGATTCAAACATCAGAAACATGTGTACAGTGTTTACAGATCAGCTGATGGTCACAGACTCCATTTGGTGTCAGTCACAGATCAAACTCACTTCCAGATGCTGTAAATGTTTGATTTTTAGGTGCAGTTGAACTACACTGCACACTTTGGACTTCCTCCTAGTGCAGGTTTCTGTTGTGATAATGATCCTGTACTGTGTCTAGTGCACTGACAATGACCGAGGAGGGATTATTTCATGTACAGTTTGCTGTTTGTTCTCTTTTACTTTGATTTGTTCTGTTATCTGTTAGGGTTAGCTGTGACTGATGTCCACCCATGCTTCCTTCAGATTTGTGTCCGGACCATTCAGCTCTGCACTTGGATTAAACTGAGAAAACTTCAATAAAAACATCTGGATCACAGATTAAACTCACCTGTGGACGTCGAACAGAAAAGGGTTTGTGTTCGTCACCACTGAGCTGTTTCCTCAATCTGAGTCTCACCTGGAAAGACACGAGGAGTTAACACCTGCAGTGGGAGGAGCTCTGATCCATCACATGACATGTCACTGGATGGTGATTGGCTCATTTGTTCAACTCCTTTTGTCCTGTTGAGGCTCAGACACAAAGGGTTAAATGAGGACCTGGTTCTAACATCAGGCCCAGAGGATCCTCCAGTCCTTTATGTGTTCCCTTTTTCACACTTGTGAAGCCTTGTCTTGAATGTAAACTGAAGCCGTCTGTTTTTCAGCTCTTTTCCTTTGGTTTGAACACAACATGACATGTTTTTTCGTTCTAATCCTTTCATCTCTTCAGTCGTTCGACTCTTCACTGGTTTAACGTTACAGAAACACATTCCTGTCGTAGTTGTTTTGTATTTTTCTGTGACCGACCAGACAAACTGGATTCCACAGGTACAAGTCAGAGCCTCCCCCATAAAGGGATCAGATCTGAGGAGCTGCAGTGGGAGGAGCTCTAAACTGTCACATGACATGTTACTGGATGGTAACTGGCTCATTTCTTTGGTCGTACTTTGGTGTTTTGACACAGTGTAAATGTGCAACAAAAAACAGTTTCTGCTTCAAATTCATCAATATATTTATTATTGATTCAACTAATGCCCCGTTTCCACTGTGTGATACTGGCTCGACTCAGCTCGACTCGGCCTTTTTGCGTTTCCATTACAAAAAAGGACCTGGAATCTGGTATTAGTTTTTTGGTATCACCTCCGCCAGGGTTCCAGGACTGGGGACCAGATACTAAACTGTGACGTGTAAACACTGCAGACCACTGATTGGTCAGAGAGTTCTCTCTGTGACCCGATGTTTTACAAAAAACAGATGCGGAAGTACACAGTAAATGTAGCGGTACATGAATCCACATGATAACAGCCCAAAACTACACCAGAGATTCAGTCTTTGGTGGCCGATGTAAAAATTCAGACCAGACAACACGCAACGAGCGAGTTTATCAGCAACTCTCTGAACACACAAAACAGAAGTAACACGCTGCATCGCTATGACGTCCACGTACTGTAAAGTCGGTTGGATCTTGTAATGGAAACGGTCTCCAGGAATACCGAGTCGAGCCAAGCCGAGCCAATTCCACATAATCGAAACGCGGTATAAGAGTAAATGAATCAAACTGTTAATTACAAAACATTATTAAATCATGTCCAGGACTTTAAATGGGATTTGTATTCTTTCTTTATGTCTGTGATAGCTTTTAGTTGATGGTAAATGTATATGTTCCATAAACTAATATATTTAGGATCATTTTGTAACTACAGAAGTCACTGTAAGACGTAGAAAATCACTGAAGTCAACTCCCATCCCTGAGGAAATCCACATTACTGTGGACCTGAACATCCCAGTGGTGTTTGACCTCCCACTGTGTTCAGCTCCAGTCCTGGTGTCAAACCCACAGGTGGATCAGACTAAACGTTGGTGTGACAGCCTGAACACCACTGAACTCTGTGACCTGTGACCTCTGGAGCAGGGTCATCATCTGATTCATGTTCATTCTGGATCCTGAAAGCTGCTTTTTTTACAAGTGTTTTTTTTCTAGAGTGTTTTTGGATGCAATTGAGCGATTGTGACCAAGTAATTTCCTTTGGGGAACAATAAAATTTGTCTCAGTCTAAATGTGTTAAGTCATTATTAAAACAACACAATCATATGTTATCACTTATTAGTATTTATGGAAACTGTTCCTTTACAGAGAAGTTTTACCACATTATTATAATCTAATAAACTGATCTTTTAGCCTATTTTAGTTTGGGCTTTTCTTGGTCAGAAGTTGTTGAGTTAATATTTAAGGTTTAGGACAGGAGTTTCCAGGTGTTCCTACAGGCCCTGAATGCACCGCCTGAACAGGCAGGTTTTATTCCTTAACAGTAATTTTTCCGTATTTGATGATTGTGTTTGGTGGGTCATATGTGAGACCGGGTTCAGGTCCGACCACCACATTGTCACCCCACACACACACACACACGAACTGGACCCTCCGAACCTTTCAAATGACTTTACCTGAATGTTGGTTCAATATTTCCATTCATATACATTGGCAGTAACCAGAGACACTACTAGGGTTACACCTGACCTAAACCTGATGAAAAACTGATGAACTTCAGGGTAAAAAGGCTCCAGAGTTTGATTTATATTACATGTACTTTTTCCTTTGACAGTTTTTAGTCTTACCATCCTGTTAATAAGGTTGTGTTCAGGGCAGACCAGTGACTATGGGAGGATAATAACAGCCTGGATCAGACTATTTCCTGAAAACTGTCCCAAACACACACACAGTAGGACTGGAACTGCACTTATTGTGGATGAAAAAGAACACAACAGACACACAACTGACTCAACTCCTGACACAGACACACAACAGGAGTTCTGCTGGATTTTCGGCTCTTTTTCTCATATATTTGACAGTTCTTCATGCTAACAGCTAAGTGACGCAGCTAACAGTTGAATAAGCGGTCAGACCGGATTGAACCGGTTCAGTCCAGATCTGTTCTAAAGTAGAAAACAAACATATTCTACTGGGACAAACTGGGTTAAATAGACTCTGTTCTAAAATAGATCCCATTACTATGAACACAAATCACTGGTAGAGGCAGGTTAGCATCTACTCACCGGACTTCCGAACCGAGCCGAGCTGCTGTCAGACCGTATTCCTCCGCCGCTGGACCTAGTTCCGTTCTCCTCTGGTTCCTTCACTTCATCTTCTCTCCTTCTTCATACACAGTTCAATTTGTCTTCTTCTGTATTTTCTTTTAATGTTTTAAAACTACATTTCAGGACAATTTGTGCGGCGTTTTAAGATCTACACAAGTTTGAAGCACAGCCGCAGTGCAGTCAGACTCCTCCGCCGAGACAAAGTCCCTCTACTCCTCAGTTTTATTTGAGTTCATATTAAATGAATGAATGAAATTTTTATTTCGAACATGTAGACAGTGAAATCAAAACAAAAATCAACTAATGAAATATAAGTAGTGGTACATAAATGATTAGGCCCTTTCACACCAAAACGCCCAGGAACTTTTGGGGTAAAAAGTTCCTGGTAACTGTTTCCACCGCACCCGAAAGTTCAGGATAATTTATTCAAATCAGGTTTGATGTATGAGGAGCAGTAACAGAACCTGTAGTCCAGTTCATGTCCATTCACAAACTGACCTCTAGTTCAATAAAATGACCCAGTACTTCAGTGGACAGGTTGGGTTTAACATTTCACTGGTTGTTGAATCACTTAATTCATCTGGAAAACATTTTAAATGAAGTTAACCATCATTACAGATCCTTAATTTGTATTTAAAAATGGTAGAACATGTATTTTCAACTTCTCATTCCTTAAACTAAATCACATCTAACTTTCAGTGTGATGGATGGTTCTGTTTCATTTCTATTGTTTTACAGATTAGTTCAGGTTCAACCTAAAGTCAGACAGATTTACTCAAATGCCTGCATTTAATTCAACTGCATATTACCGATAAAAGTACTTACTCATATTTTGATGCCTTGTAAATGAACCGACAGTATTAGGGTAGTTTTTTTTTTTATTAAAATTTGAAACAAAACAAAGGTGCCTTGAGATTAAAAGAGAAATAAACATGTGTGAAAGGTTCAGGCTGTTGGACCAGGGTCTGGTCCTGCTGGTCCAGGACAGCTGGTCTGGAACTCCATGGTCCCGGTCCCTGTTTCGCTTTCCTACAGGAAAAGTAATAAAAATGTTAAAATGAATAACAGAACACATGATGACAGATTACTTCTACTACGTTGTGTGATGTGACCTGTCTGACCTGGGCCGTTGTAAACAGCAGTAGACGATGGACCAGGACACAAACGAGCCACAGGTTCAGAAAAAGAGGCGAGTCCGTCTGGTCCAGTTCAGGTGGAAATCACAAACATACAGAATAAATCAGTGTTCAGCTCACAGCGACAACATGAATCCATCCAGTTCTGATTTAGGTTTAGTGTCAGACTGTTGACCAGTTAGCATTAGCATTAGGCTAACTGGACTTCACTTCTGACTAAACAGCTGATGCCTCTGACTACTGTTACAGTATGAACCAACTAAACAGGGAATATTTCTGTCATATTCAGACCATTGGTTTGTTCGACAGTCAGATCCACTGCGACCATTGTGCTCCTTCAGTTTCTATAGTGGCAATCTACCAACAAAAAATGCCACTTGGGGGATTTTGAAGCCATTTCCAACTCGTAATGGTGTGTAAAAATAAGGTCTGCCATGGATGTGTGCTTCATATTTTATTTACTTGCAAATCTTAAAAAACACCTACAAAAAGGGCTGAATGACTTAAAATGAGCTCATATACAAAAGGACAAAAAAATACTAATAACACCCATTCACAGTCACACACAGGCATGTTTGAAAAACTGTGTGGCTTCTCATGGCTCAAAAAAATCCACTCTAATCACTTGTGTCTCCCTTACATAACCTCTGCCTGGCTGATTGCTACCTATGCTCACAGGTGTGCAGGTGACCCTAGCAACCAAGTGCCTTACCACAAATACACACCCACTTTCACACATACAACACACACACAGCACAAATCTAGATTGGCTACAACAGTTTCTTTTAATCCTGTATAAATAATTTCTTTGTCTTTCTGGTATTTCTTTAGGCTTGTGTCTTATATTTGGCTCTGACAGCTTTTACTTGAACCTCGCTCGTTTCGTGTCGGTGATTCAAAGTCCGTCCACTTGTTGTAATTTCTCTTTCGGTCCATTTCCGAATGATCAAAATCCAAAGCTTGTGGAAATTAAATGAGTTAAATATTGGTGGTGAACAGAATGTGGAAATGCTGTCAGTCTAGTCCATCACTCAGTGTTCTCTAACACACACAGCTCCGCCCCTTAAAGTTCCCGGTAATCTGGAAAGTACTACCTCTCTACCAGGAACTTCTTCGGGGTAAATTCGGGGCCGGGGGAAAGTCATTTACTCAGGTAATTTTCAGTGGAAACGCACCAGGAACTTTGAAAGTTCAGGGTAATACAGAAAGTTCCTGCAAAAGTTCCTGCGGTGGGAAAGGGCCTTATGATAAGTAAACAAACAACAAAATAAATAAATGAATAAACAGTAAATAATAATACTAATACTACTACTACTACTACTAAAATGTTTAGGACTGGAGTTTTCAGGAGTTCCCACGGGCCCTGAACACCGTATCCACCAAACCAGCTTTTATTCCTAACAGTCATTTTCCTGGATTTGATGATGGTGTTTGGTGGTTCAGGTGTTAGACCGGGTTCAGGTCCGACCAGCGGGGTGCTTCCTGCAGAGCCACCCTGGTTCAGTGACACCCATTGGACCCAAGTGGTGCTCGCTGCAGAAACAAAAGGGTGGAGCTGGTCCAGTATTAATCCCACCCACCACCAGAATCAGCCACGCCCACCAGTTCCTTAGAGGCCCTTCGGGAAGTGTTCTACAGTCTGTACATGTTGAGTGCCACAGCTGCATTCACATATGGGCTGTTTGTGAATTCATGTCAGTCCTCTCACATTAATGACTGTTCTAACATTTGGTCTCAGTTCACTGTTAAATATATGGAAGTGTACAGATTCTGAGTCTGTTAACTCTTCATATGGGATTATTGCATCTGCTTCGACCAAAATCCCATCATCTACTGCACAGGTGTCAAACATGCGGACCGGGGGCCAAATCCAGCCCACCAAAGGGTCCAGTCCAGCCCTGGGGATGAATTTGTGAAATGCAAAAATTACACTAAGAAATGAACAATCCTTTTAGTTCAGGTTCCACATTCAGACCAATTCAATCTGCAGTGGGCAGGACCAGTCAAATACTATCAGAATAACATAGAAATAATGACAACTGCAAATTTTTCTCTTTGTAAGTGTAAATATTTTCATGTATTTACACTAAAACAAAGTATAATTTAGCAAAAATGTGAATAACCTGAACAAATATGAACAACGTGAAATGTCTTAAGAGAAGTCAGTACAATTTTAACAATATTCTGCCTGTTATTAAATGTTGTGTGTTTTGTAGATCCACTGTGATCTGTAAGTTATAATGAACATGTGGAAATGATAAACTGAGGCAGAATATTGTTAAAATTACACTGATTTTTTCAGTTTGTTCATGTTATTCACATCTTTTGAAAGGATAGTTTGTAGAAGTAAACCTTTTCATAATGTAAATTAGCTTTTTTCGCTCTAAAACATAAAGAAAAGTTTGAAGTTCCATCCATCCATCCATTATCCACCACTTATCCGGGGCCGGGTCGCGGGGGTAACAGTCTAACAGGGACGCCCAGACTTCCCTCTCCTCAGACTCCTCCTCCAGTTCTTCCGGGGGGACCCCGAGGCGTTCCCAGGCCAGACCACAGACATAGTCTCTCCAACGTGTCCTGGGTCTTCCCCGAGGTCTCCTCCCGGTGGGACATGCCCAGAACACCTCCCCAGGGAGGCGTACAGGAGGATCTGAAACAGATGCCCGAGCCACCTCAGCTGGCCCCTCTGGATGTGGAGGAGCAGCGGCTCTACTCCGAGCTCCTCCCTGGTGACTGAACTCCTCCCCCTATCCCTAAGGGTGCACCCACCCACCCTGCAGAGGAAACTCATTTCGATCGCTTGTATCCGGGATCTGGTCCTTTCGGTCCTGACCCAAAGCTCATGACCATAGGTGAGGGTTGAATAGACTGACCGGTAAATCCAGAGCTTCTCCTCTCGGCTCAGCTCCTTCTGAACCACAACAGACCGGTACAGCGACTGCATCACTGCAGACGCTGCACCGATCCGTCTGTCAATCACGCTCCATCCTTCCCTCACTGTGAACAAGACCCCGAGATACTTAAACTCCTCCACTTGGGGCAAAGACTCCCCACCGACCCGGAGAGGAAAGACCACCTTTTTCCGGTCCAGAACCATGGCCTCGGATTTGGAGGTGCTTATTCTCATCCCGCTCGCTTCACATTCAGCTGCAAACCGCCCCAGGGCACGCTGGAGGTCCAGGTTCCATGAGGCCAACAGGACAACATCATCTGCAAAAAGCAGAGATGAAATCCTGTGGTCCCCAAACCGGACCCCCTCCAGCCCCTGGCTGCACCTAGAAATTCTGTCCATAAAAATAATGAACAGAACCGGTGCCAAAGGGCAGCCCTGCCGGAGACCAACATGCACCTGGAACAGGTCTGACTTACTGCCGGCAATGCGAACCAGACTCCTGCTTCGGTCATACAAGGACCGGACTGCCCTTAACAGAGGGCCCCGGACCCCGTACTCCCGAAGCACCCCCCACATGATACCACAACGGACACGGTCCAATGCCTTCTCCAGATCCACAAAACACATGTGGACTGGTTGGGCGAACTCCCATGAACCCTCGAGCACCCGATGGAGAGTACAGAGCTGGTCCAGCGTTCCGCGACCAGGACAAAAACCGCATTGTTCCTCCTGGATCCGAGGTTCGACTATCGGTCGATCCTCCTCTCCAGTACCGGAATAGACTTTCCCCGGGAGGCTGAGGAGTGTGATCCCCCTGTGGTTGGAGCACATCCCCGGTCCCCCTTCTTAAAAAGGGGGACCACCACCCCGGTCTGCCAATCCAGTTTGAAGTTGACATTATTTATATATCATTATGTTATTATTTTATTGGTCCAGCCCACTGCAGATCAAATTTAGCTGAATGTGGAAATGAACTAACATGAGTTTGACAGCCATCATGTCCAGTGTTAAAGGACGTTGGTGTCCTCTGGCTCTCATCACTGTCACCTGTTGATAGTTCCAACAGATGCTCGCTCTATTCATCATTCAGACAGTCTAGTGTGTCTGAACGTATGAAGCAAGCGTTCAGTGATCCAGTCCTCCTCCAGTTTGATGGGTTTTATTTTGCCTTTTCTAGAGGAGCAGGACAGATAGTGTAGTTTGTACAGATGTTCGGTGCTGATGCAGGTGACCAGGGTTTGAATCAAACCTCAACTTTTGTGTTTTCCATTTCGTATTTATACACACAGTAGGACAGATGGACGAAGAGATTTTACAGACAAATGAGCCTTAGAATAGATGATTGATCCAAAAAGAATGAGTGAGGGCCTGTTATTGGCAGCTAGGGATGTAACGATATGAAAATTTCATATCACAGTTATTGTGACCAAAATTATCACGGTTATTATTATTATCACGGTATTGTTGAAATGTGCTCAAAATGTTCAAAAAGTGTTTATACACACACTGAAATAATTTAACCAAGTTGTATTCTGAAAAAAAAATAATAAAGTAATATGCACAATGTACTTTCTGTTGCAGAAACATTCAAGTAATAACATGTAAACCACAAACATACAAATGTGCATTAAAGTTGGCACCTTATGGACACAAGAGATATGTGCACCAGGGTGGAACTGAGAGGATCTGATCAGTATCAATGCCATTATCAGTTCTGCTTATCAATCCAGTTCCTTATCAATTCTCCTATTGATTCCTGAGGTGTTTTTGAGTGTGAAAAAAGTAGTTAGACAGAAAAGAGTGGAGTTTGTTTGAACATTTTCCAGATCAGATCATTCAGTGTCACACATATACACTATTGTACACACATATACACTACTGTACACACAAACAGAAAGTGAAACACAGTCAGATTTAACTGAACTGTTTAATGAACAAATGTAAATATTCTAAAAGAATGAGGATTTAAAACATCTTAGGCCGATCTGATCCAGACTGGTCAGTGGTTCAGTCCTGGTCAGTTTCGTCTGGTCCAGTTCCTCTGGAGGTCAGTCAGTGGATTTCCTGTTGAATGTCCTTCAGTTCATAACTCCTCCTCTCCTTTGGTTTTTTCTCACATCATGTGTCTTTGTCCAGCTGTAGTTCACTCATTTGAACTGACAGGAGTTTGTCCTCAGTGTCTGTATTCAGACGGTTTCAGTGTTGGGTGAGGACCTGAATCAGTGGGAGCCAGGGAGGGGTTCACACTAGCACGGACTGGGTCCGTCTGCTCTCTTACTAGAACAGACTGAGTCCATGTGTGTGCCTGTTCGGACCGAACCGCAGTCGGACGGACCAGGTCCGTGCGGGAGCCCCTATCCCCGAATCTGTGCAGCTGTGTCCGTGCAGGTTCCTTCAGTCATGTTTTCAGAGGCCAAACATTACAAACTGCGCACACACGCCTGGCGTGCCGCTGCTTCTTCAGGAAATGAACAGTACCATGAGTTTTCTAGGTGCAGTAATTGAACATGGTTCATAATAATTAGAATTTAAATGGCAATACTAACGTCGGAAATTTTTACCGTGGTTTATCATTATACCGGTTATCGTTACATCCCTACTGGCAGCATCATCTGTCAGATCCTGAATGTCCCTGTCCCCTCCCTGATGGACATGTCCAACCACCGCTGTCCTCCAGGGCCGTCAACGTCATCCCAGATCTTCATCAGCCTTCATCCCATGGTCTGGTTCCCCTTCTGTCGTCTGGAACAACTATCAGAACCCCCGCTCCAGATATAGAACTGAAATAAATTCAGACAATCAGTATTATTATTGAACTAATAATTGGCTAAAATGTCCTTCAGGGGTCACATGAGTGTCCATCTGTGTCCAAAACAGTTGTCCTAAAGTCATAGAAGTGTGTGTAAATAATGCTAATCCATTTGTGCACAGACTACTGATATTCTCTGACAGTGGAAGCTCTATTTTCATAAATATTGGATTTGGAATAGCACGTGGATGTGAAAACTTTTGCTGGTGGACGGACGTGACATTACCCATGATGCTCTGGTCAGTCCCAGTACTTTACTAGGAATAAACTTCTAGACTTCCTATTGCTAATTGTGCTCTCTTCATAAATGTTGGTATTGTGGATCTAAAACAATCCCAGCTGACACAAAAACACTAAATGTGTCAGTGGACGGATGTGACATGGTTGTTGTGGATCCCATCATACTGATGCTCTGCAGCCATGTCAGCGTTTACACTAATGATCCCTGTGCAAAAACTAGGAGCACTATTATTTATTGGATAGTTTATCATCAGACTAAAGAGGAAAGAACAATCTAGAATTGTTCTTTCTGTCTAAAAATGCTTCTTATTGTAAAAGTGTTGACGTAAACAGTGCTGTGTGCCATTCTTCATGTATGTGTTGGTGGAACAGAAGCAGGATGGATCAGCACCATACTCCAGATTGAACCTGTACAAATAAAACATGTGATATGGAGGAGAGAATCTGGGAAGAAAACTGGGGAATCCAAAAGAGAGAAGATTTGTTTTTCAGCTCAGTTCAGTTCAAATAGAACTTGTCCGTTTGTACATGAAAATATAGCATTAATTGTGCTGAAATGGTTCATTTTGGAGCTGAAAACATAGTTCATATGAGCATCAACATGTTGAACAGAACTGAAATCCTGTCCATTTGAACAACTGTCATTTACCAACACAAGTTCCTTTGGATTCACTGAGACTGATTTAATATGAACACAGACACAAGAAGAGCTGTGAGCACATTTGAGCCAACATAATAATATAATAATAATAATAATAATAATGATAATAATAACTGTGTTTATTCTTATTTTATCAGTATGTATTCTTGTTTCAATACCTCTGAGGTACTGGTACTTGTTTTGGAAACAGTTTTAATTAGTGAAATTGAAATGTCTAGTTCCGTCATGTTGGAACCTTGTATCTCGTGCCTTATTTGTTCCTCCTCCTCATGTTCTCAGTGTTCTCCTCATAGATCCCATTCATGAGGCACAAGGGCTTGAACTGTTTGATGAAGATGAAAATGAGGTGAACCCAGTGCTGACCAGAGCTCAACCAATTTGATTTATTTATTGAAGAAAAACCCACTTCATTAGAGTTTGGTATATTTGGTGTGTTCACCAACACAGCCTGTGGATTCTGTGAATGCAGGACTAGTGTCAGGAAGCTCAGATCCACACAGATTCCACTCAGTCACTGTATATTCAGCTCATCTGAACAGCTGGATGGATTCAGAGCGTATTTGGACACACATGCACAGTAGGTTCATTTGCTAAATGGCCTACAGGTGTGAAATGGAGTGTGAATGGCTGTCTGTGTATAGTCTGTGCTCTGTGATTGACAGGTGACCAGCCATCGTGTACCCAGCCCTTGTGAGGCTAAATGATACTGAAGAATGAATAACTGAGTGTTTCTTGTGGACCGGCCAAGTATCCAAAAAGCATCTGATTTGATTTTATGGACATTTGATGTTAATGCCAGGTTCATTAGTTTATCAGTTCGTTTAATCCCCATTAGCTGCTGCACATCACAGCAGCTCCTCTTCCTGGGGTCATTAACAACAGGAAAACAAAGCAGCACAATTTCCCACAACTCACTCAACAAACAGGATGACACACTCAACACAACAACACAACGACCAAAAATTAAACAGCACATAATACAAAACAATTACAATAACAATAATAATAATACCAACAACAACGGAAAAAAATAAATAAATAGACCCAAAAAACAGAAACAAAAAACAGCTCCACAACAAACAAAAGAAAAACAAACCGTCTAGACCAGGGGTCACCAATCCTGGTTGTCAAGGGCCGGAATCCTGCATGTTTAGATGTACCCTCTTCCAACACACCTGATTCAAATGATCAGCCTATCATCAAGCTCTGCAGAAGCCTGAGAATGACCATCAGGTGTGCTGGAAGAGGGAAACATCTAAAACATGCAGGATACTGGCCCTCAACGACCAGGATTGGTGACCCCTGGTCTTGATGATGTCACTATAGGATGTGCAACAGCTCAGTTGTTCTTGGGTAAATATGAAAATTCTCAGTCTTTTAGAACAGGTCTGTCAGACTCATTTTAGTTCAGTTCCATATTCAGCCCAATTTGATCTCAAACGGTGCCAGAACCAGTAAAATAATGACTAAATAACCCATAAATAATGACTAATCCAAGTTTTTCTTTTTGTTTTAGTACAAAAAACCCCCAATTAAATTATGAAAATATTTACATTTTACAAAAAAAGATGTGAACAACCTGAAAAAAACAGAAATTTAATTTGAAAAATTTGTGCAATTTTAACAATATTCTGCCTGGACTTATTATTTCTGCATGTACATTTACACACAGTGTTCCATAAACATTTGGTAACAGGCAGAATATTGTTCAAATTTTGGAGTTTGGAACTAAAATTTGAACAATTTCTACAATATTCCATCTCTTATTATTACCTCCACCAAGGAGGTTATGTTTTTGCCAGGGTTTGTTTGTCTGTTTGTCTGTCTGTCTGTTTGTCTGTCCGTTAGTGTGCAACATAACTCAAAAAGTTATGGACAGATTTTGATTAAATTTTCAGGGTTTGTTGGAAATGGGATAAGGAAGAAATGATTAAATTTTGGTGGTGATCGGGGGGGGGGGGCCCACGGGGGGGCCCATTTCCAACAAACCCTGAAAATTTCATCAAAATCTGTCCATAACTTTTTGAGTTATGTTGCACACTAACGGACAGACAAACAGACAGACAAACAAACAAACAAACCCTGGCAAAAACATAACCTCCTTGGCGTGGGGGGCCCACGGGGGGGGCCACTGATCAGCCTTGGCGGAGGTCTGCGCTCTCCGAGTGCTTCTAGTTATTATTATGAACACAACTCCAGATCCCAGTGGATCCATAAATGCACCAAACATTTAGGAACAGGCAGAATATTGTTCAAACTGCACATTTCAGGTTGTTCATCTCTGTTTTTATTTATGTATTTATTTGCATTTTATTGTGAAAGAATAGTTTTGTAAATGTAAATATTTTCACAATGTAATGTGATTTTTTTTTCACTTAATTTTTTTCCACATAATTTTTCACAAAGAAAATTTGTGGTTGTCATTCTTTCTGGGTTATGTGTTGTTCTTTTGACTGTAGATCACATTGGTCTGTATGTGGAACCCAGTGACGTGCAGTGGGGTTCATGGCTGGGGGGGCACTGACTCTTTCAGAGCCAGATCTACAAATATATGGTGGCCTGAGAAACTGGAATAGAGAGAGTGAGCCAAAGGAACGGCCTGGGTATATGGGCTGTGCATCAGGTCAGCATAGGTAGACTGGCAGGAACTCAACAGGAAACCTTCAAAAGGAGCCATTTCAAACTACAAAAAAAAAAGTTTATGGTCTTACCTTTATTTGTACATGAAATCCATGCGCCGATCCTGGTGAATTAAAGTGTATAAAAAAGAACGAAGACGATTATCAGCGCATGAATCTGTGGACTCACAGGCGCCATCTATCATGAGGCAGGGGTACTGTGTGCCTCCCCTAGGGACTGTTTCACTGCGGTTTTAGGATTAATCTGCGAGCCTGAACACATTACAGAAATACATTCCATACGTTATGCAGATTATGGAAGGACAGAGCATAGAATCAGAGTGTTTGAAAGCATTTGAACTGCGATATACAGAGGGACAGCCACACAGTATTTTCACTGGTACCAGCAGAGTTCATGAGGGGAGGAGACAGTTCTGCTGGAGGCACAGCACAGCGCTGCCTCCTCCTGTATTTGAACGGAGCATGTGGAAATTCTGCTATTCTAATTGAAAAAAAAAAATTATAATAATAATATTGGATTCGAAGGGAACATGAGTTTATAGGACATACCAGCTGACAACTATCAACATTTATTATATTTTATAGTCAAGTTTTTTTTTCTTTTCAAGATTGACAAGGGAGGCTCCGCCTCCCCTGCCTCCTCTGACTGCACGTCACCGGTGGAACCTGAACCAAAAGGATTTGGAAAGCTCAGGTTCAGGTTCATTTATGCACTTTCATCCTGCAGGGCCACAATGGAACCTTTGGAGGGCCAGATTTGGCCCATGGGCCGCATGTTTGACACCTGTTTTAGAAAAACTGTTTGAATTTCTGAAATTACAAATTGTGCCAGTCTAGTCCATGCCACCGTTGCCCTATTTTGCACACTCCCCTGTATTACCCTGTATAGATATCTTTGATTTTTGAAAATATACTGATGCTATGACAAACATTTGAAGGATGGATGCTCTGCTGAACTTTCAGTTTTGAGCTCATTTAGATGGTCATCAACTGGAGCCTGAAACTTGGTCATGATGTCTTTGAAACAAGATTTGAAACATTTAATTGACTTTGATGTTTGTAAAGATATCAGTTTTGATATTTGAAACGACCCAAAATGGGTTTGAGAATGCAGTTTGATCTCATTTATCAGCGGTTGTGTGTGCCTGCCACAGATAGAACATGTAGGACAGACGATCACAGCAGGAAACCACAGCCACTCAATCACTGATGGAAATGACTGTCAACGCCCTGATCAGTTAGGTTTAAGTTCACAATAACAGACAAAGTCAAAAATACATTATTATGGTCATTGCATCACAGACATTGTTTCCATAGAATTTATGACTGTAATTTCTGAACAGCACAAGAACACAAACTCTTACACATTTACTAATGGAAAACCTTAGCTGGTTTGGTTTTTCTTTTAATAATGTCACAGATTCGGGTTTTGCATGAAAGACACACAGATGTTTTTTTCGTCCCAGACTTCCTGCATGAAAACTTCCATGTCTTCCATCTTCTCAAAAGAGAAGAGGAAGGAAGTCCAGATTTGGTCCTCATCCATGTCATCATTCCAAAGAAGAGGATTCATGAACAGGTCCAACTTTGTGTTGTCCATCACTACATCATCCACATCCAAACTGAGAATCTGTGGTGGGAGAACCTTCCAGCAAAGTGGAGTTGGTCCACATTCACCCAGTCCAGACCACCAGAAGGGTCCACATTCACCCAGTCCCAGACCACCAGAAGGTCCACATTCACCCAGTCCAGACCACCAGAAGGGTCCACATTCACCCAGTCCCAGACCACCAGAAGGGTCCACATTCACCCAGTCCAGACCACCAGAAGGGTCCACATTCACCCAGTCCAGACCACCAGAAGGGTCCACATTCACCCAGTCCAGACCACCAGAAGGGTCCACATTCACCCAGTCCGACCACCAGAAGGGTCCACATTCACCCAGTCCCAGACCACCAGAAGGGTCCACATTCACCCAGTCCAGACCACCAGAAGGGTCCACATTCACCCAGTCCAGACCACCAGAAGGGTCCACATTCACCCAGTCCAGACCACCAGAAGGGTCCACATTCACCCAGTCCAGACCACCAGAAGGGTCCACATTCACCCAGTCCCAGACCACCAGAAGGGTCCACATTCACCCAGTCTAGACCACCAGAAGGGTCCACATTCACCCAGTCCCAGACCACCAGAAGGGTCCACATTCACCCAGTCCAGACCACCAGAAGGGTCCACATTCACCCAGCCCAGACCACCAGAAGGGTCCAAATTCACCCAGTCCAGACCACCAGAAGGGTCCACATTCACCCAGTCCCAGACCACCAGAAGGTCCACATTCACCCAGTCCCAGACCACCAGAAGGGTCCACATTCACCCAGTCTAGACCACCAGAAGGGTCCACATTCACCCAGTCCCAGACCACCAGAAGGGTCCACATTCACCCAGTCCAGACCACCAGAAGGGTCCACATTCACCCAGTCCCAGACCACCAGAAGGGTCCACATTCACCCAGTCCCAGACCACCAGAAGGGTCCACATTCACCCAGTCCAGACCACCAGAAGGGTCCACATTCACCCAGTCCCAGACCACCAGAAGGGTCCACATTCACCCAGTCCAGACCACCAGAAGGGTCCACATTCACCCAGTCCAGACCACCAGAAGGGTCCACATTCACCCAGTCCAGACCACCAGAATGTCTCTCATCATCTCGTCTCTGCAGCCCAGGTTACATTTAACAATGACAAAATCTAAACTGGATAAAAGAACAGATTTGATCATCTGTCTTGTGTACAGATGCTTCATGCCTGTAGTCTAACAGACTGGACCGGCCTCTGGAATTCCCTCCCACCCAACGTGCGACATATTTACAGTTATCGAACACATAATAAAAAGTAAAATATGGAAAAATGATTTTCATGTAATTACATCTTTCAAATTTTTACAATATATTGTTTTTTAATTAGAAAATTGCCATTCCCAGATGTGCATTGACTAAGCAGATCTGCCCGTCTTCACATGACTGGAACTTTTTTCAACAGCAATTTTTCCAAAACCAAAAACAGATCCAAAACCTACACTAAATTTGCTTAAAAAAAAAAAAAAAAAAGAAAGAAAAAATAGCTATAAGGGAGTACTGGGGACATTTTAAATTTTTTTGCCACACATGTATACCTCCCCTTGACCAGGCCCATTTTTATATTTGTAGTTTTTAAATAATTCTTGCTGTTTTAAATGTTTTTAACCATGTTTTCCTTTGTACGGTGTCCTTGGGTGTTTAGAAAGGCGCCTATAAATGAACATGACATGCAAACAGAAGGGTTCATCCAGTTCCAAACACAGTTGTGTGGCAGATGAGGACATGTACACTCCCAGTAACAGAACGAATTTGAGATACTTGAAATAATTCAAACACCTTCCTGTTTCACAGCAGTTCTGACATGATTCTGTGTCATATGTCCCCTTGTAAAAGTCAGCAGAAGGTGCAGTGATGGCTGCTGCAGCAGACTGTGCATGTGTTGAACTGAAGGGGATCCTGTCCTCTGCTCACTTTGGTCTGATGCATGTGTGCAGGTCAAACACACAAACACACCTTTGTCTGATACCTACAAAAGTTACAATAAGTTCTCATAATACACCCTGAGCACATATGCTTACATTTGCCATGGGTCTGGCTCATTTTTGTGGAGTTTTTCAAGCATATTATTTAGTGGGGAATTAACTGCAATGCAAGTTACGTTAACATGTACTTACTGCCTAATTTACCGCAGGTAATGCATGATAAACATTTCAAAAATAACTTAACTCAACATAAGGAGATATACCTAGAAAAACATTTGAAACACTTACATATGTTTATGGTACATTACTTAAAGCTATGAAACTGAAGTCAAATTTTAGTCGTCTTCGGTTGTGAAGTTTGTCTGTTTCCACCTCCTTGAATCTGCTCGAGGCATGCTGGCTCTGGAATTCTATCAATGAGCGTGACTCAACCTATAGGCTGAACCGAGGGAGGGGTTAGTCCTGGTTGAATGGGCGTCACTCACACTGGGGGGGTTCTGCAGCGAGCACCCACTCACTTTATAAGGAGTTGAGCTAAAACCCTGAGAGCCAGAGGTTTCAGCTGTTTGCACCAGGTAAGGACAGCGCTGCTGTTGACATGAGTGGATTTCTTCTTATTCAGTGAAAACAGAGCTTTCTCTGCCAAATGTGAATCTTTTGAATGTATGCTTTGTCTTCTTGCACAGATTGTCCAGTTGGAGATGAGCGTGGGCGCAGCCCTAGCAGTGGCAAATGAAGTGGCTGGACTCATCCCCACTCATCGTCAGTGTTCTGTCGAGATTACAAACAAATGCTGCAAATATGTTCTGTCCAAGCCCAGGTAACAGCAGCTTCTGCCCGGCCACTGAAAGAACTACGCAGATGGGCTTCATTTATTATCATTGTCCTGTGATTTGAACCGAGTGTTGAAAGCTACAGAAATTATATATATATATATATATATATATATATATATATATATATATATACAGGGGTTGGACAA
This sequence comes from Sphaeramia orbicularis, assembly GCF_902148855.1. Classification (NCBI taxonomy): domain Eukaryota; kingdom Metazoa; phylum Chordata; class Actinopteri; order Kurtiformes; family Apogonidae; genus Sphaeramia; species Sphaeramia orbicularis. Next base: position 872,334 of record NC_043979.1, on the reverse strand, counting down.
AATAATGGAAACACCTTCTATGATGCCACAATGTTAGGTGTTTCCATTATTTTGTCCAACCCCTGTACATATATATATATATATATATATATATATATATAATATATACACATATATATATATATATATATATATATATATATATACACACACACACACACACACACAATATACATATATATATATATAATATATATATATATATATATATATATATATATATATATATATATTATATATATATGTACATATATACACACACACACAGGGTGGGGAAGCAAAATGTACAATATTTTGAGGCAGGGATTGAAAGACAGTGTATGACCAATTAGTTTATTGAAAGTCATGAGAATTTATTTGCCACAAGAAAATGTCCATAATAGAAAATGTTTTTATTCTATGTGTCCTCCTTCTTTCTCAATAACTGCCTTCACACGCTTCCTGAAACTTGCGCAAGTGTTCCTCAGATATTCGGGTGACAACTTCTCCCATTCTTCTTTAAAAGTATCTTTAAGAAAGTCCACATCGCTGTGTGATGTTCTATTGATGCATGTTCTAAAACTCCCCAAACAGCAGAATCCAGAGGGTTTAGATCTGGGCTGGAAGGCGGACATAAACATGATTCCCAAAAATTGCTAAAGTTGGATTTGCAGAAATCTTGTATTTTTCTGGCTGTGTGGGCTGGAGCACCATCCTGTGTCCATACATAATTTCCATCTGAGTAGTTTGCTTTAAGCCATGGCAGTACCTGCTATCTCAGAGTCTTGTAGTAAAGTATTAACATTGATTTTTTCATCAGCTTTGTAGAATTTTATAGGCATTTTCATTCCATCGGAAGCCACAACCCAAAAGCCATAACTTGAGCAGGATGTTTTTTCTGAATGTCCCCTTAACCTCAGCTTTCAATTTTGCAATAAATCTGTCATTTCTGCGGTTCAGAACGGCATCGACAGAGAAGACCTGTTCATCTGAAAAGATCGTTACAATGGAGGACTTTTTCTTGAACCATGTCAGAATTTTCTTGCACCTTTCCAATCTGTTTTCCTTCATAGCTGTTGTCAGCAAGTGTTTTGGTGTTCTTGTGTAAGATTTTAACTTCAAATCATATTTTACTGCATTTCTAACGCTCTTGTTGTCTACCTCAAGTTCAGCTGCCATTTTTCTCATGGATTTGGTTGGATCCTTTAGGATTTTGGATTTGAGAGCTTTAATAAAAGCTTTGGTACGTTTTTTGTTGCTTCCTCCACTTCCAGACTTTCTGGTATATAGTTTTGCTCATAGTCATTCTCTTCTTTCCATTATAAACAGTCTTTATGGACACTCCAACTATTTTTGAAATCTCCTTTGGTGTGACGAGTGCATTCAGCAAGTCACACACTCTTTGACGTTGTTTCCTGATTACTCATATGGGCAAAAGTTTCTGAAAAGGTATGGATATGTTAGGTATGATTATGACATCAGTATATGTTGGGTTCAAAAAACTGACGTAGTGTCTGCTGAGAAAAAACAACTAAATGTTCAGTGTACATTTGGCTTCCCACCCTGTGTATATATGTTCAGATACATTAGAACAGCAATTTGTCCAATATGTACCAGAACGCCCTGCGATGCACTGTGTTCAGTGTACATTCTAACTACAGATCACAGTGAATCTGCAAATACACAAAACATTTAATAACAGGCAGAATAATATTAGAACTGCTCTAATTTTTCTTAAAAAATTCAGGTTGTTCAACACTTTCATGTAATTTACTTTTTTACACTAAAAGACACTTTGGAGTCATTTATAGTTTATACGTATGAATATATACTAATTGATGTGTATGTGGAACCTGAACATCCTTGGTTGTTGGGGGCAGATGGACCCTTTGGCCGTCTGTTTGACACCCTGGGTTAAAACACACTCACCTCATTCTTCTTTGTTGCTTCCAGTGTCCACATTGTGAGTGGCGTCTGCGCTGAACCTTTGCCGCCACACATCGGCCCACGTTCATCTGGGAAGGCGCTGTTCACCAAGACCCCCCATGCAGCTCGTGGATCTGTGGGAGTCTTCACGTACGACCTCCTCGATCAACCAACGAAGAAGCCCACAGTGAAAGTTGCCGTCATGTTCTTGGCCCTATGACTTCAACCTCTACTCCAACTGGTTCGCAGTGGGGATCTTCAACACGTGCACCGAGTGTAACTACGATCTGTACTATAAGATGTACAACAACACAGGCCAAACATTCAGAAGGCGCAAAGCAGGGAAAAACACTGACCATAAGGGCTGTGATGTCACTGTCATGGCAACCATGTCCAATTCATACCAACCTGTCATGAAGGTGGAAGTTACTGATGACTGAAATCAGGGAATTGAAATATGGGGTAAGGACGCTGTCCAAATATAGTGTCCATAAGATACAATGTGTGCGTATGAGTGTGTGGTTGTGCACAAAGAAGTATGTCTGAACTCTGGAATGAGTTCAGTCCTACATAACATGTACTGCACGTATTTTACCAGAATACGAATGAAGAAGTTTGGATTAGTTTTTAATTACAAACACACAATGCATCGTTATGATTGGTCTTTCTCTGATTTCATGAATCCAAATTCATCAACGTGACTCTACTGTCCTAATCTGTCCACACTTCACAGACATTATTTCTGGAGCAGAGGACCCATGGATTCACTGACTGACCATGAGTTCAGGTCCAGAACAGGTCCAGGTCAGATCAGGTCCAGAACAGGTCCAGGTCAGATCAGGTCCAGAACAGGTCCAGGTCAGATCAGGTCCAGATCAGGTCCAGATCAGGTCCCAGATCAGGTCCAGATCAGGTCCAGATCAGTTCCAGATCAGGTTCCAGATCAGGTTCCAGATCAGGTCCAGATCAGGTTCCAGATCAGGTCCAGATCAGGTTCCAGATCAGGTCCAGATCAGTTCCAGATCAGGTTCCAGATCAGGTTCCAGATCAGGTCCAGATCAGGTTCCAGATCAGGTCCAGATCAGGTCCAGATCAGGTTCCAGATCAGTTCCAGATCAGGTCCAGATCAGTTCCAGATCAGGTTCCAGATCAGGTCCAGATCAGTTCCAGATCAGGTTCCAGATCAGGTTCCAGATCAGGTCCGATCAGGTTCCAGATCAGGTCCAGATCAGGTCCAGATCAGGTTCCAGATCAGGTCCAGATCCAGATCAGGTTCCAGATCAGTTCCAGATCAGGTTCCAGATCAGTTCCAGATCAGGTCCAGATCAGGTTCCAGATCAGGTCCAGATCAGGTCCAGATCAGGTTCCAGATCAGTTCCAGATCAGGTTCCAGATCAGGTCCAGATCAGGTCCAGATCAGGTTCCAGATCAGGTTCCAGATCAGGTCCAGATCAGTCCAGATCAGGTCCAGATCAGGTTCCAGATCAGTTCCAGATCAGGTTCCAGATCAGGTCCAGATCAGGTTCCAGATCAGGTCCAGATCAGTTCCAGATCAGGTTCCAGATCAGGTTCCAGATCAGGTTCCAGATCAGGTTCCAGATCAGGTCCAGATCAGGTCAGATCAGGTTCCAGATCAGTTCCAGATCAGGTTCCAGATCAGTCCAGATCAGGTTCCAGATCAGGTCCGATCAGGCCAGATCAGGTTCCAGATCAGGTTCCAGATCAGTTCCAGATCAGGTTCCAGATCAGTTCCAGATCAGGTTCCAGATCAGTTCCAGATCAGGTTCCAGATCAGTTCCAGATCAGGCCAGATCAGGTTCCAGATCAGGTCCAGATCAGGTCCAGATCAGGTTCCAGATCAGGTCCAGATCAGGTCCA
>NC_043979.1:846603-868051 GCF_902148855.1 Sphaeramia orbicularis | reverse complement strand
GTTATGTTTTTTCTTTTAATTATAGTTATTTATTTCAGTTCACAAAAATATTTTTTTCAATGCAGTTTTTGTCATTTTGTAATTTTTTTATTTTATTTTTTTTCACTTAATTCAAGATTTTTTTTTTTTAAATTTATCTATTTTTTGCTTATTTCAAGATTTTTTTTTTTCTTTAATTCAGGATTATTTTTTTTTTTACTTAATTGAATTTTTTTTTTGCTAAATTCAGGATTTTTATTTATTTATTTTGTTTAATTCAAGGGGGGGGGGGTTGCGTATTTTACGATTTTTTTTTTTTTTTTTTTACTTAATTCACCTTTTTTTTTTTTTTTTTTTGCTTAATTCAAAATTACTCATTGTTTTTTTTCTTTTAATTATAGTTTTTATTTATTTCAGTTAACAAAAATGGTTTTCCAATTTCTCTTTTTGGAGCACATACTATAGCTTTACCATTTGAACACTAGGGGGCGCCAATGAATATTTAAATAAAGGACTGAAACATGTTGAAACACCTCTGGAAATGCCTGGATTAGCATCAATAATGATCTAGAGCACTTTTAAACCAGATTGAACATGGTCCAAAATGACCCTTTTTGGAGCACATCCTATAGCTTTACCAATCTGAACACCAGGGGGCGCTGGATGTTGTTTAAGGGCCATTCCACTGAATCGGTGCCGTTTGCTTGTTCTAACTATTCCAAATTAAACTTCATTTTTTGTTCTTTTTTCAACACTGAACCTAATAAACCACATATTTAATTATTTAAAATGGTGGTTGGTCAATCTCAGGCAACTTCATTTCATTTTTACAAGATTTTTAAGCGATAGATAATTGCATTTTTCTCAGTCCTGTTACCAAAACTCATGTGACTTTAAAAAGCACTTAAAAACTTGTCAACTAATTCCTTTGTTTTCCTCTCAACAAAGCGTTATTTTAAAAAATGGTTGGTTACATGTGAAAAGAATTCATATTTGTGACTAAAAAATAACTATATATGCACGCAAGTTGTATTTTTCTTAAAACTATAGTCATTTTTTCATTTTAAAGGAGACCCAAACCTCACATTTATCAAAAGTTTTATGATTCAATTCATTAAATACTTGGACAAATGATGGACCACACATAATGAAAAAATTGGTGGTTTATTTAGATTTTTTTTTTAAGAAAAGTTATTTAGTAACAGGAATGAACACTGGGAAACAGGAATGTGTGTGTGTGTGTGCATGTGTGTGTATGTGTTTGTGTGTGTGTTTGTTTGTTTTTTTCAGATTTTATTTAGAAATATTGAGTAGATTTCAGCATACATTGAAATTACACTGTGGTCACGTACAAGTATGTGACCAATGACTAATGTTTCCATTCTCAACATTTCAGTTTTTCTTTTTTTTTTTAAATAATAAACAAAACAATTGAACAGTGAACAATGGATGCATGTTACAGAAAGAAAACACACACGAAAGACCAAGTGACTCTGACCTCCTCTCTCAAAAGAAGAAAAAAACCCAAAAAAAACCAAAAACAGACAGTTCCAGGTCCATTGTCATTCTATTGTCATTTCTTGTACATTTGTGGTTCCAACAGATTGTGTTTTGGTGAGTGTAAACAAAAAATATCCACTTTGACCATAGATCTGAAAATGTGTTCCTCTGTAATCGAAGGCAGAGGTTCGTCTGTCCGTCTGGTAAATTCATCCACAGTATCCACCCATTTTTCCACATTGGGTGGTTCAGGTTGGAGCCAGTGCCTGCTCGCCAGCCTTTTTACCTGCAGTTATTCCACTTCTGTACTAGTAGGCACTGTTCACTAAAGTTTCAGTTTTTCCCATAATTAAAGTGGCAAATTCAAAAGGTAACATTAAGTATATATTCTATTTTTGTGTATATCCTTCTAAAATGTTGTATTTTGGGCAGTCCCAGAGTATGTACCAGTGGTTGGCGTCTTGGCTTCCACACTGTCTCCAGCTCTTAAGCTCCTCCCCCTTCAGTGGCCTTTTTTGTTTAGGACGAATGAATAATAATAATAATAATAATAATAATAATAATAATAATAATAATAATAATAATAAACTTTATTTATATAGCACCTTTCATACAGAAATTGTAGCCCAAAGTGCTTCACATTGATTGAAAAAATACAATATTAAAATACATTGAGATTTGATTAGAAATACAATAAAATAAAATAAAACTGCACATTCCTGGTTCCTGAATTGTGACCCCATTTTATCTCCTTTCAAAGGCTAATGAGAATAAAAATGTTTTAATTTGGTTTTAAATACATTCAGTGAACTGGCTTCTCTAATGTCTTTTGGAATTGTATTCCATAACTTTGGTGCATAGTTTAGTAAAGGCTGCGTCCCCCATTTTCTTTGTAATATTTCTGGGAGTCACTAGTAACCCTGCGTTTGATGACCTCAGTGTTCTAGTTTGTACATAATTGATCAGTGAGTTTGCAATGTATGAAAAACCTAATCAAGCATTTCCAGTTGAATTCCCTCCAAGAATATGAGTTTGTGCATTTCCACACACACGTACAGTAACCTTGGCATTCTTCATCAGTAATAATAGTAATAGTAATAGTAATAGTAATAGTAATAGTGGTGCTGTCCTTTTCCCATTTGATTTTCACATATTGTGTTGAATATGTTTTTTTCCTCAGAAACCCTTTGTATAATCTGGATAGAATACCTGTTTTACATTTAGCCCTGTAGGAATCTAGTATTTCCTTAAGCGCTGGTTCCTGCACATCCAAAGGGAAGCTTATTTCTGATTAATGTAGTGGCGTACCTGCAGATATTTGTAGAAATCTTGTTTTTCCAACTTATTATTTTCTAAGAGAGTTTGAAAATCTTTTATTTCTCCTTTCTCTGTTAAAGAAAAATAGGTTTTTATACCTTTATGGATCCAATTCTGAAATCCCATATCATTTTGACTGGGCTTAAAATCAGGGTCATATACACACCATCTCACAACCTGCAGATTATCGTGTCATTTATATTCATCTTTTGCATTTGACCAAAATTTTAATGATGACTCTAGCCGTGGATTTTCAACCTCATTAAGGACTTTTCCTAAATCTTTATTTCCCAACACTGCCTGTAATGGGGGTTCCCATATTAAAGGACCTCAGTGTCCTTCCATCGAGCATGAGAGTTAGGATTACACAGGTTTATTAGCGATTTGATTTGTGCTGAACAAAAATAGTCTTTTAATTTAGGCACTGCAATTCCCCCATTTTCTTTGGAGAGTTGTAAGTGCATGTTTGTTTTTGTGTGTCTTTTTGTGTGTGTGTGTGTGTGTGTGTGTGTGTGTGTGTGTACTTGGCTGTTCATGCATGTTGTGTGTTGCTAAAACCAGTTTTTTCTAGACTTGTCATAAACTTGTTGGCTCAGACTTCTTTCTCAGTCTCTGTTTTGACCTGTAGCTGACCTCAGGGGTGATGTCCTCAAACCAGGATGTGTTTACAGATGAAGCCACCAGTGCACAGTCAGCTTCAGCCTAAACAGCTCATATTTGTCCAACTCTTCTGTTCTTACTCTGTGCTTCATTTCTTGGTGGTTGTGGACTCTAATAGTTCTGACAGTTTGAATTTGAACCCTCCGGCTGATGATCAACTATCTGTACATTCATTTGGACACATCCACTGGATTTTCACAACCTGTTTGAATTCCTGCTGAATTTGTTCCGTCTAGAATTAGTTATGTCACCACATTTGCACATATCAGGTCCAGACTTCTGATGAGCAGTTCTTAGTGCATATCTCTGGGTCCTTCCTGTATTTATCTCGGTCCTTTTCTAAATCTCTCTCTGTCTCCTCTGGGTCAGCGTTGGGTTGAGCACAACAGTGACGCTGCTTTTCTGCAGAACTTAGTGAAGGTCAGCTCCATGTAACTGTGGTTTTATTTGTATAAGACTGATCTGGAAGTCAACGACTAGTCATTAGAACTGAAACTTTAAAACACATGAACAGAAGGACATTAACATTCACTAATAATAAACCAGAGGAGGAGAACCAGAGGAGGAGAAGCAGAGGAGGAGAACCAGAGGAAGAGAACCAGAGGAGAACCAGAGGAGGAGAACCAGAGAACCAGAGGAGAAGCAGAGGAGGAGAACCAGAGGAGAAGAACCAGAGGAAGAGAACCAGAGGAGGAGAACCAGAGAACCAGAGGAGAAGCAGAGGAGGAGAACCAGAGGAAGAGAACCAGAGGAAGAGAACCAGAGGAGAACCAGAGGAGGAGAACCAGAGAACCAGAGGAGAAGCAGAGGAGGAGAACCAGAGGAGAAGAACCAGAGGAGAAGAACCAGAGGAAGAGAACCAGAGGAGAACCAGAGGAGGAGAACCAGAGGAGAACCAGAGGAGGAGAACCAGAGAACCAGAGGAGAAGCAGAGGAGGAGAACCAGAGGAGAACTAGAGGAGGAGAACCAGAGAACCAGAACTAGAGGAGGAGAACCAGAGGAGAACTAGAGGAGGAGAACCAGAGGAGGAGAACCAGAGAACCAGAACTAGAGGAGGAGAACCAGAGGAGAACTAGAGGAGGAGAACCAGAGGAGGAGAACCAGAGGAGAACTAGAGGAGGAGAACCAGAGGAGGAGAACCAGAGGAGGAGAACCAGAGAACCAGAACTAGAGGAGGAGAACCAGAGGAGAACTAGAGGAGGAGAACCAGAGAACCAGAACTAGAGGAGGAGAACCAGAGGAGAACTAGAGGAGGAGAACCAGAGGAGGAGAACCAGAGAACCAGAACTAGAGAGGAGAACCAGAGGAGAACTAGAGGAGGAGAACCAGAGGAGGAGAACCAGAGGAGAACTAGAGGAGGAGAACTAGAGGAGGAGAACCAGAGGAGAAGAACCAGAGGAGGAGAACCAGAGGAGGAGAACCAGAGAACCAGAACTAGAGGAGGAGAACCAGAGGAGAACTAGAGGAGGAGAACCAGAGAACCAGAACTAGAGGAGGAGAACCAGAGGAGAACTAGAGGAGGAGAACCAGAGGAGGAGAACCAGAGAACCAGAACTAGAGGAGGAGAACCAGAGGAGAACTAGAGGAGGAGAACCCCCTGGGTGTGAACCGTCTGCTGACCTGTGGACCTCCCAGTTTCAGACACACCTGCAGTGATGAAACTAAAGATTAGAACGACAGTTAGTCTCGTCTCGTTAACGAAAATGAAGAAACATTTTATCACAGTTGTTTATATTTAGTCTGTTTTTTATTAGTCAACAATATTGCATTACATATTTAATTATAGTTATTGTCACATGACCACCATTTTCATTACGTCTTGCCTTCATCACGCGATAAAGGTTTGTTGACGAAGACATTTCATCATAATTTTTGTTGTCAAAAGCAAAACTACACTACAGTAATAAAGTAGGCACGTAATTAGCCAACCAAATCAAACCAAATAAAGAAAAAACAACAACAGTTAGTATTAAGAACTCAGCAGAGAAGACAACACAATCTCCAGAAGAAATTAATAGTATATTCAAGAACTTGTATGCATGTATTCATCAGACAGAATAGACACACAATAGACTCATTAGATGCAGAAAAAGCTTTTGACAGTAAACTGGTCTGTCCTAACATCAACATTACAAACATTCAGCTTCAGGGAATCATTTATTAATTGGGTGCACATCTTATGCCATGTTTCCACTACGTCACAGGTGCCAAACATGCGGCCCGGGGGCCAAATCCGGGCCCCCACAGGGTCCAGTCCAGCCCTGGGGATGAATTTGTGAAATGCAAAAATTACACTGAAGATATAAACAATCCTTTTAGTTCAGGTTCCACATTCAGACCAATTCAGTCTCCAGTGGGTCACACCAGTCAAATACTGTCAGAATAACATAGAAATAATGACAACTCCAATTTTTTCTCTTTGTAAATGTAAATAATTTCATGTATTTACACTAAAACAAAGCATATTTTTTGCAATAAAATGTGAATAACCTGAACAAATATGAACAACCTGAAATGTTTTAAGAGAAGTAAGTATAATTTTAACAATATTCTGTCTGTTATTAAATGTTTTGTGTTTGTAGATCCACTGTGATCTGTAAGTTATAATGTACATGTGGAAATGATAAACTGAGGCAGAATATTATTAAAATTATACTGATTTTTTCAGTTTGTTCATGTTATTCACATCTTTTGAAAGGATAGTTTGTAGATGTAAACCTTCTCAAAATGTAATTTTACTTTTTTTGCTCTAAAATAACAAGATAAGTTTGGAGTTGACATAATTTCTATATTATTCTGTTATTATTTTACTGGTTTGGCCCACTGCAGATCAAATTTAACTGAATGTGGAACTGAACTAAAATGAGTTTGACAGCCCTGCACTACATGGAGCCGGCTCACGTCCACTCCACTCTGGTACCAGGTCCTATTCCAGACCGTTTCTATTCCAGATCCTCCCCTCTTTCCAGTCCCTGGTCGTCATAGCGATGTGGCGCGTTACTTCCGTGTGCTCTGCTCACAGTTGCTGATAAACTCACTGGTTGCCTGTTGTCTGGTCAAACTCCTGCTGAATGTTTGCGTCTGAACCTCCTGGACAAACCATGGTGTAGTTTTACAGACTGTCATCATGTGGATTCACCTACTGACAGATTTACTGGAAACTTCTGCATCTGTTTTTTGTAAAAGGGCGGGGCACAGAGACGACTTTACACAGTGTCACCTTTTAGTATCTTGTCCCCAGTCCTGGAACCTCAGCAGAGGTGAGACCAAAAAACTAGTACCAGGTACCAGATTCCAGGTCCTATTTCGTAATGGAAACGCAAAAAGGACGAGTCGAGTTGAGTACCACCCTGAAACACAGCATTACACACCTCAGCCACAGCTGCAGTACTAACCAACGCACTAATATTAGAACCATTCCCACTGAACAGAGGGACCAGGCAAGGATGTCCACTCTCTCCTGCCCTTTTAACCATATTCGTTGAACCACTTACTTACAATCCGTCAACGTCCGAACATTACAGGAATAGACACCCACTTCACCCCATAAATCAGCTTATACGCAGACGACTTATTCCTTTATTTGTAAGGACCACACACATCCTTAACAGGAACTATCAAATTAATAAAAACATTTTCAAATATCTCAGATTATTCCATTAACTTTCACATATCCACAATCCTACTTTTACAGAAGAAGAGCTGGGATGCAGCGGCCCACACCCCACCTATACCCCCATGAACCAGTCACATCACCTGCCTGGGCATTAACATCTGCCCCAGGCTGTCACAGCTGGTCAATCTCAACTACATACCTCTTTTTTAAATGTATCACTGACAAACTCTTGTGTTGGATGAACGTCCCATTATCTCTCATCGGCCAAATAGCAACAATCAAAATGTCCATCCTCCCAAAAATAAACAACCTTCTCAACATGATCCCAACTCACACAACCTCATCCTGGTTCCAATCTCTTGACTCGATTGTTTGAAAATTCTGCTGGCAAAATAAAAACCCCAGAATAACACTATCAACTCTATAAAAGTCCAAATCACGAGGAGGACTTGCTGCATCAAACTTTCTCCACTACTCAATCATGATTCAACTGCAATAGATTTTTAAATGGACCCACTCACACCCTGTAGACGGCATCTGGTTTGATATCGAACAAACAATTTGCAACAACATATCAATCTCCGATCTCCCATTCCACAGCAGCTCGATTAAACGTCACCCATGCTTAAAATTTTTAACAATATCTTCAGCTCTGACAGCCTGGTGGAAACTTCATAAAATCACTAAGACCACCTTAACACCACCTAACTTCACACCCATCTGGAATAACCCCGATCTCCTACTAAACAAGAAACCCATACACTTTCGCACATGGGCAGAGAGCGGCACCACACACCAACAACATGTCCTCCAAGACAACAATCTGGTCTCATTTCCACACCTGGTCCAGAAGTTTGGCATCAGGAGCACACAACATCTGGAATACCATCAACTCAAATCTTTGATTCAAAAAGTTCACAATATCAAAAATATCCACCCCCCCCCCCCCCCCCCCCCCCCCCCCCCCCACATCCCCCACATGTGTGACACCCATGTCTGGAGGCCTATTTGGCAATAACTCCACCCCCCCCACCCCCCACCCAAAAAAAAGCAGCTCTATACAATCCACATGGATGACCAAATCTGAGTTCAAAACCTCTAAGTTCAGTGAAAGGCGACTAGTTTGCAGGTGTTCTACAGATACACAACTGCTGTGGTTGTAGCTGAAGTCTGTCTTGCTGGTAAAATAAAATAAAATACACAACTACACAGACACAACTCATCTACACACCACACAAACACAATGAGGATCCAGAATCGAGTGCAAACCCAGCAAACAGTGGTTCAGTGAATGTGGGTTTGAAGGTGTGGAGGTGGATCAGTTTGTCAGAGGAGACTTCATAGAAAGACACAGATCCAGCAGGACAGTCCACATACACTGAGACTGTAGAGGAGGAGGAGGAGGAGGAGGAGGAGGAGGAGGAGCGTAAGGGGGAGGAGGAGGACTGAGGAAGGTATGTGTATGTGTTATTATGACAGACACTGTATCCACCTCTGTAACACCTCAGACTCCAGGACTGATCATTTCCTCCAAACCAACAGTCTACACTGTCTCCTTTCCTTCTGATTCCTCTGTAACTCACTGCTACAGAAACCTTCCCACTCCACTGGACCTCCCAGTAACAGCGACCAGTCAGACCAGTTGAACACATCAGCTGAGGACGGAACTCAAATCTGTCCTGATGATCAGGATATGACTGAAGCTCCTGCACTTGTTCCACCTTCTTGTTGTTTTCAGACAGTTTCAGTTCTCTGTTCGCTGTGTTTGGATCCAGGGTGAGTTCACAGAAATCTGATGGACAGAAGAAAACACAATACAGTTATTGATCAGTGATCAGCTCATTGACTGATCACTTGACTGGGTACCATTAGACTGTTATTGATGGATGGATCAAGTGTGATTCTAATAGACCCTTTTCACATGATGTCAGACAACTTCCTTTTGGCACCAAGCAGGATATCCTGACTCCCACTATCTTAGTGAGTGGTGTTTACAAATGGATTTCACGCAGTTCCTCCTCCAGCTACCCAAGATTGGTTTGGGAGATGTGCACAGACTGGCACAAAAAGTACCCACCACTCCAGCCTCCAAACGTGAACAAGGGTTACAAGTTCTTTATAGAACATCATGAAGGTAAGTGTTTTGCCTTCTTTCCTCTGACGTTAGCGGAAATGCTAGGCTAAAGATAACTTAATGTACAGCTGATTTGATCATCTATTAGTTGTCTGTTTCTCTATTAAGTTGCTATAGTAGCTTTATAAACATTAAACTGTGGCTATATCCACAATTCTATTTCACAGCTGTTAGCCACCATTTCATGCGTGGAAAATAGTTTAGAATTGTTTAGCCTCATGTTGAGTCCTGTCTCCCCTAACATTGTTTGGAACAGTGTCAAACAGCTGTTGACCACTGGGTCACAGTGAGAACATACTGTCATGGGTCTATGAGGAACAACCAAGAGCCTCATCACCTCCAGGTTTTTCAAAGAAGATTCTATGGTTCAGTTTTCTCTTTTTTCATGTTATGCTGCAGGTGCAGACTTTGCAGGATCCACCAGATTCCACTGTGGGTTCAGTGTGTTTCCCAGAGCAATCATGTCTACACAGCTTGGTTTTCCTTCTCTTTTTGTAAAGTTGCTTTTGTTCCAGGTATTAGTCCAGTTTAGAGTTCAGCACAGACTGTGGAAGGGTTTATTAAACTGATGCAGTTTGACGCTAACGTTAGCTACAAACACAACAACAGTAACATGAATTAATGGATCAATGAACTACAATAAAATAAACATAACATGCTGTTCACTTTTAATCTCCTCGGTCAAATATAGTTTTAGATTCTGTTAAAGTTCCGGCCCTATAATTTAGATTAGATTGTCTTTGTGTAAAACTTATTATATACATATTTATATTTGAAAGTACTCAGATATGAGGACTTGAGGCGGCATCACTATTATGGCAGCAGCTTAAAAAGTGAGCTCCCCAACTTCATGTTTTGGAAGCCCTGTACCTATGTCAGTGGGGAATTGTAATAAGTGGCAAGTGTAAAACTGAAAGGGCAAAGTTAATTATGAAAGGAAAATTGGGAAAAAAGTCACAAAAACTCAAGTTACAAGCTGGTGGACACTACAAACAACACACGCTGAAATTAGACCTAGCAGGGGAGGACAGCAAGCATGGCAAACTTGGAGACAATACTTGGAGAGTTATGAGATTTCTGTCGTGAAAACTCAGACACTCTTAAAGAAATCAAGGACGATATCAAAGAGGCTAACAGCAGGATAGATAGTGCGGAGAAACATAGTGGAAGTGCACCTGCAACTCGTTGAGGATGTTACACTTGAACTCCTGGAGTTACAGAAACAGTTCGAAAAAAGGTGGTAGATAAGGAGGGACGCTCGAGGAGGGAGAATATTAGGATACACGGGGTGAAGGAAGGAGAGGAGGACAACGCCAGGTCGATGACTGACTTTATTGAGGCACTCCTATGAGAAAAGCTGGAGCTGCCCACATCCCTTCACCTCTGGATTCCCCACCAAGATCCATTGGGGTGAGATTCATGAGTTTCAGAGACAAAGAAGAGATCATAAGGATTGCATGGCAGAGGAAAGGATTCGAGTATGAGGGGAAAAGGGTGTTTCTGGACCATGACTACACTCCGGAGGTGTTGAGAAAACATAAAGAATATATAGAAGCGAACAAACTTTTAAGAGAGAAAAAAATATGATTCCAAATACCGTTTCCAATAAAATTACGAGTGTTTTATGAGGGCGAAACCCTATTTATATGTTATAACACGGCTGAAGAAGCCACTACAGATATGGTGGTGAAACCTGTGGAGAGTGGACTGGACAGGATCAAGCGCCTAACCTGGCAGGCCAGTCGAGCAAAGGGGGCTCACACACCCAAGGAGACGGATCCAGGATTTAAACAAAAACTGCAAGCCTTCAGGAGGAACAAGGATTCCATTTGGTTGAACAGGGATTTATGGACGAGGATATAACTTGGGTAATTTAAGAAAAGACAATCTCCTCTCTATACACTACTATATATACTATATACTATATATTTTTTAAATTGGGGCGATCAGTAACCTGTAACTGGGCCTCAGTCCTCACTGACTATGTTTGTTCACATTTGGCTTTGGTTACTGCTGTTGAATCTAATGGACTGAATTCAAACCTCAGTCAAATCTGCCCACAGTCGCCTTTACCTCTGCAGTCAAATCTATAACAATAATAATAATAATAGCTTTATTTATATAGCACCTTTTAAAACAAAGTTTACAAAGTGCTTTGACAAAGAAGTAAAGGGCGCAACAGCAGGATACAAGATGTAAGTAAAAACACTAAAACAGAAGCAACATAATAGGAGAGATGTGTACAACAATGCAGAAACACGACGCTTCAAATAAATTAAATGAATCAGAATAAAGAGGGCAGGGGTAACATAACATGATGCTGTTAAATCAATGCAAAAATGGAGGCGTGAGATAAAACAACATCATGTATGAGAAAATAAACCAACAATCAAACAGGATAAGATTCAAATTTTAAAAAAATTAGAATTTAAAATTAAAATTAAAAGGGACAAACATCACATAAAAGCAAGTCTATAAAAGTGTGTTTTAAGAAGTGACTTAAAAGATGCCACTGATTCCGCAAGCCTTATCTCCTCGGGCAGGCTATTCCAAAGTCGAGGGGCCCTGATGGAAAAGGCCCGGTCACCCTTAGATTTAAGCCTGCACTTTGGAACAGCCAGGAGCCCTCTGCCCCCCCCAGGATCTAAGGCTGCGTGCTGGCTCGTAGGTAACTAGCATTTCTTCTATATAACTTGGGGCCAGACCCATTCAGGCTTTAAAAGTAATCAGTAAAATCTTAAAATCAATTCTAAAACACACAGGAGCCAATGGAGGGATGCCAGGATAGGGGTTATGTGATGTCGTCTGTTAAAACCAGTGAGAAGCCTAGCTGCTGTGTTCTGGACCAGTTGGAGGCAGGACAGTGATTTTTGATTGATGCCGGACAGAAGTGAGTTACAGTAATTGAGTCTTGTGAATATGAATGAATGTATAACTGTTTCCAGATCTGAGTGAGGGACTATTGGTTTGATTTTTGAAATGGTTCGCAGATGTAAGACTGTATGATTGGATAACTTTATTGATGTGGGGATGGAATGTGAGGTCTGATTCAAATATTACTCCAAGATTTCTGGCAGTTGGTGTAATATTTGAGGAGAGGGGACCGAGGCAGTTTTTTACGGCAGTGGTGGAATGTGGTGGACCGAACAATATGACTTCTGATTTAGAGTTGTTTAATTGCAGGAAGTTCTGGGCCATCCAACGGCTTACATCATTAAGGCAGTCTGACACAGCAGCTAGGCTTCTGGGGTCATCCGGTCTCAGGGGCAGGTATACCTGTGTGTCGTCCGCATAGCAATGAAAGGAAATGTTGTGACGCTTAAAAATCTCGCCAAGTGGGAGCATATAAATAGAAAATAAAATCGGACCTAAAACTGAACCCTGTGGTACACCACAGGCAATCTGGGTTTTGGAAGATGTGTGGTTGCCTATGGTGACCGCAAAGGTTCTATCTAAAAGATAAGAATAAAACCAGCTAAGAGCAGTGTCCCTGATGCCGATCCAGGTTCTAAGACGTTCAATTAAATATCATGATCTACAGTGTCAAAGGCGGCACTGAGATCTAAAAGAATTAAAATAGCGCTCTCTCCTCAACTGGCTCCAAAAAACTAGACCAGATCAGAAATGTTAACCAAAGGAATGGGGTCATTTCAGTTCAGTGGGGTTCCTCTTGAACCCATCTACTGGTTTGTCCATCCTTTTGGGCTCTTTCGCATCTTGGACAGTGACAGTGGATGAACCTCTAACCCTGGGATGACATGGATCCAACGGTCCATCCAGTTCCAACCACTGGACCACTGGTTCATCCACCCACTCTGACCGACAGCTCGGCGTTTATGTAAGGCAGTTGCCTATTTTGGTCAGTAGATGGCATTGTTGTATTATTTCTGCCCACAGGGGGTTTAGCAATTGTGGCCATTTGACATTATAGGCCACCGTATTTTATGGTAGACGACTTTACATTAATATTTTTCTTGTTGCTTGAAAGGTAAGCACGATGTGAACGTGTCCCTGCAATATAGCTAAATATTTGAACTGTTTACATATGTAAAGTAATTTGGAATGAATGGTATGTGTGTTAAAACAAATATGAAAGGGTCTGATGATGTTTGGGAATGTACAGTTGTGGTTAAATATATTTTTTATGCTTATGTCGGCCGCGAGTGTGGCTAGTTTTTAAGTTGCATTTGTGCTAACTTCCTGGTTTCAGTCATCCGTGAGTTAGTGGAAATATAGCTCTGCACTGTACATGTGACTGAGTTTTATGCAACATATTCAGATGTTGACGTGTTTTTCTTGTTGCTTGAAAGCTGGAGAGAGTGAAGCTATCAGTGTCAGTGAAGTTGTGAAAATAAGCAACGCAGTCAAAGCTGTGATCAAATCGCCACCGTGTGTCTGTCTCATCTCTCTGCATTATGTCCACACTAAGACACAACGCAGAGTCTCCAGGTGTAGAGAGGTGCCATTGGCAGCGCACAGGTTGGGTTACACTCACATCTGGACAAACACTCACTTCCTGTTGACCTTCACTAACAGTAGGTGGGCAGGTCGTCACAGTGGGCAGTCTTTAATATTTAATCCAATGTAAATCCACTTACACTTCCTCAGACCTGGTCTCAACCATCGGACTCCACTGGGCTCCAACCTGAAAGGAGGGGGGGGGGGGGGGGGGGGGGGTGAGAGCAGCATTAAACATGGACATGACATCACTGTGATCCACTGCAGCTGTTCTGTTCACATCCACTCACTGGTTCCTGTCAGTCCCTATTGAAGGTCTGGGTCTGTGACCGTGGTCTGGACCTTCAGTAAAGGATGTGGAACCAGCTGTGACAGTGTTCCTGTCAGCTCCACCTGTTCTATCACACATTCTGTGTGTGCATCAGCTCAGTCCATACCTCAGAGTGTCCAGTGTCCAGTGTGGATCCTCCACTAGAGCAGACAGCTCCTGTCCTGAGGCTCCTGGATGGTTGTAGCTCAGGTCCAACAGTCTGAGATGGGACGGATTGGACTGCAGGGCTGAGACCAGAGAAGAACATCCTTCCTCTGTGATCAGACATCCTGACAGTCTGCAACACAAAACATCACACATCTGAGGAGGGAAAAGAATCAGCGTCAGCTGTTGGACACAGTTATTCTGAGGATGGATTTCAGCACAAATGGGATTGACCTGGAGACAGTTTCTATTTGACTGACTCGGTTCAGGACAAGATCTGAACTGGACTCAGACTAGTCCAGTCCCTGTCCAAAGTCTGGAAAGACCTGGTCTTTTATTGTTTCAGACAAATTTAACTGGATGAAGATTTACTTTGACCAAATAAAGACACAAATGTACAGATATTGGTCCAAAAGCATAAAGTGCATAAATGAACATCCTTCACCAGCTCCACATCAAAGGTTCAATAGTTCTTGGGTTCCTGTTGTGATGTGGACTGAAGGAACAGACTCAGGTGCACAGTGCTGAAGGGAGAAACGGTGCTGATTTAACAGAAAACACAAACTTAAGGAACAAACCACAAACCTACAGGGAGAGGAGGTCAGAGGCTGCTGGGTGGAGAGACAGTCCAGGAGAGTCTAATGAGTCTGAGGGAGGGGTCAGCAGGGTCAACACCTGTGTTTGAACAGACAAACCAGTTCCACTCAAGTCCAACCCTCAGACTGTAGATACTCTGACCTGCTCCACTAACAGACTCAGGAACTCTGTCATCCCCTGGACATCAGACTGGACATCTGATCACTTGAGTGGTCAGGGGGGGGTTTGGGTCTCAGTCATGACCACATTAGGACTGATCCAATGAGACTTTAAAATATCCAAGCACCTTATGTAGTTGGACGACACCAACTTTCCAAACAACCATAGATCACTCATATAACTGTTTCACTTTATATAACTGCCCTGAAATGTGTACATACAATCAGAAGTCTTTATTTACAGTACTGTACAGGAAGCTCTATTAGAGTAGCTCTTAGCAAGTGTCTTTTAGAGTATAAATACTAACCTTAAAGTTGTGGGAGACTTTCGTGACCAGTTCTTCATCAAATCTGTCCATCCTCAGTCATATCCTCAGTATCATGAATCTGTTAGTCTTTCTGTCATGACTCAGCTGAATCTCTTCCCTCACAGTGAACAGTTTCTTAGTTCCATCCACCAAAAACAAACCATGTGTTTACCAAAAGAGCCGGGAGGGAACTTGGACATCTTCGAAATTTTGTTGCAACATTGTGGGAAGCGGAGGTTTGTGCAGCCGCCTGGCAGCGGCAGCACATCCATATGGTATTATATGGATGAAACAAACACAATGCAGAAACGGCTGAAATGCAGAAACGGCTGGAGGAATATGCACAGAGGGAAGGGAGCTCCTACCGTTTCCGCATCGTGTCTTTAGCAGCTGCCGCTGCCAGGCGGCTGCATGAACCTCGATTTCCCACAATGCACGTCGTGACAAAATCCCTCAGATGCCCGAGTTCCCTACTGCCTCTGTTTGTAAACACATGGTTTGTTTCTGGTGGATGGAGCTAAGAAACTGTTCACTGTGAGGGAAGAGATTCAGGTGAGTAATGACAGAAAGACTAACAGATTCATGATACTGAGGATATGACTGAGGTTTGACAGATATGATGAAGAACTGGTCACAAAAGTCTCCCACAGCTTTAATGTCAACTTGGTTACTAACCCACTGTTGTGTTGTGTTTTGGTCTGTTTGTTTTTTGTCTTCTTGTGCTGTATGTAAAACAGCTGAATACTGTAATTTCCCTCGGGATTAATAAAGTATCTATCAATCGACCGACCGACCGACCGACCGACCTACCTACCTACCTACCTACCTACCTACCTACCTACCTACCTACCTACCTATCTATCTATCTATCTATCTATCTATCTATCTATCTATCTATCTATCTATCTATCTATCTATCTATCTATCTATCTATCTATCTATCTATCTATCCATCCATCCATCCATCCATCCATCCATCCATCCATCCATCCATCTACTTTACTGTCCTTTGGATAATATCTGTACATTTAGACTCATTTAGTTCAACTAAAACTTCAAACAGTTTAATGACTGTTTGTTTCATCTAAATAAAGGAACATGCATGTGTTTCATGTCAGACACTGAACAGCTGGTCTGAAAACCAGGTCAGACTGATCCACTACAGGTACATCATGGATTTAATCATCATCTGGTTGAACAATCCAAACCTGAGAGTCTCCAGTTTACAGTCTGGACTCCTTAGTCCATCTGACAGGATCTTCAGTCCTGAATCCTTCAGGTCGTTGTTGCTGAGGTCCAGATGAATCAGACTAGAAGACTGGGATCTGAGAACTGAGGACAGACCTTCACAGCCTGTTTCTGACAGGTCATAGACAGGAAGTCTACACAAACAAAACAGACTGGTTAGTTTTATTCAAAACAGCAGCAGATAAAACTGATCTTCACTAAACTCCACTTCATTTCAGTTCCAATACTTCTACAGATAATCACTAGTTTTGGTCCAATATCAAGTTTTAAAGTCAATGTATCACAGAGCTCCTATTTCCTATGAACACTCAGACAAACCGTCTGGACCTTCACTGCTGTTCATTTATGGTTCTGGTTATGACCCCTTTATTTATCTGGGGGTCTCAGTAACACGTACATTTACAGATTTATTTAAAGAGAATCTGCAACCAGCACTGAAGACCAAACAGGATCTAAATCCATGGTCCACCATAAACTAACTCAGATGTTTGATGGAATGGATCAGATGTTCTACTGTCACAGATGAAGTGGATTGGATGTGAATTCCATCAAGTTCTGATGTTGATTAATATGATCAGTGTCATTTGACACAGAATGAATAAGGTGTCAAAATGTCCTAAACCAGACTCTAAATTCAATAAACTCTGTCTGGACTCACACAGCTTTGTTGGAGGCTTTGACCACTGGCAGCAAATTCAGAAGAACCTCCTCTGAACCGCAGTATTTCTTCAGGTCAAACTCATCCAGATCTTTATCTGATGACAGTAACATGAAGACCAGAGCTGACCAAGCAGCAGGGGACAGTTTAGACCTGGAGAGCTCTCCATCTCTCACATACTCTTTGATCTTATCCACCAGAGATCGATCCTCCAGTTCATTCAGACAGTGGAACAGGTTGATGCTTTTCTCTACAGACACTTTACCATTGATCATCTCCTTGATGTACTCAGCTGTCTTCTTCTTGGTCTTTGAGGTACTTCCTGTCTGTTTCATCAGACCTTGTAGGAGACTCTGATTGGTCGGTAGTGACAGACCCAGGAGGAAGCGGAGGAACAGGTCCAGGTGTCCATTTGGACTCTGTAAGGCCTGGTCCACAGCGGTCTGGTAGAACTGTGCCTCTGCAGATCCAGACCTCTGGGATGTGGTTTGTTCTTCTGACAGCAGATTGACTCCAGTGTTAGTGAAGGTCTGATGGACATGAAGAGCAGCCAGAAACTCCTGGACACTCAGATGGATGAAGCAGAACCTCTTGTCCTGGTACAGTCCACTCTCCTCTATAAAGACCTGTGTGAACACTCCTGAGTACACTGAGGCTGAGCTGATATCGATGCCACACTCTGTCAGGTCGGATTCATAGAAGATCAGGTTTCCTTTCTTCAGCTGCTCAAAGGCCAGTTTTCCCAGAGACTCAATCATCTTCCTGGTCTCTGGACTCCAGTGTGGATCTGTCCCAGATCTTCCATCATACTTGACGTTCTTCAGTTTGGCCTGAACCACCAGGAAGTGGATGTACATCTCAGTCAGGGTCTTGGGCAGTTGTCTTCTGTCTGTGGTCTTCAACACGTCCTCCAGAACTGTAGCAGTGATCCAGCAGAAGACTGGGATGTGACACATGATGTGGACGCTTCGTGACCTCTGGATGTGGGAGATGATTGTGTTGGTCTGTTCTTCATCTGTGAACCTCTTCCTGAAGTACTCCTCCTTCTGTGGGTCCTTGAACCCTCTGACCTCTGTCACCATGTCCACCCACTGAGCAGGGATCTGATTGGCTGCTGCAGGTCGTGTGGTTATCCAGAGGCGAGCAGAGGGAAGCAGGTTCCCCCTGATGAGGTTCATCAGCAGCACATCCACTGAGCTGGACTCTGTCACATCAGTCAGGATCTGAGTGTTGTTGAAGTCCAGAGGAGGTCGACACTCATCCAGACCGTCTAAGATGAACACCACCTGGAGGTCTGCAAAGATCCAGATTCCTGCTTCTTTGGTTTCAGTGAAGAAGTGCTGAACCAGTTCCACCAAGCTGAACTTCTTCTGTTTCAGCACATTCAGCTCTCTGAAGGTGAATGGAAATATGAAGTGGATGTCCTGGTTGGCTTTGTCTTCAGCCCAGTCCAGACTGAACTTCTGTGTTAAGACTGTTTTCCCGATGCCAGCCACGCCCTTTGTCAGCACCGTTCTGATTGGCTGATCTCTGTCAGCTGGTGTTTTAAAGATGTCTTCACATGTGATGGTTGTTGGTGGTCTGTGTGCGTTCCTGGATGCTGTTTCAATCTGTCTGACCTCATGGTCCTGGTTGACCTCTGTAGCCCCTCCCTCTGTGATGTAGAGCTCTGTGTAGATCTGGTTCAGGAGGGTTTTGGGGTTTCCTGCTTTAGCGATGCCCTCAAACACACACTCAAACTTCTGCTGCAGGTTACGTTTCAGTTTCCGCTGAACTCCAGACTGACTTCCTGAATGCAGACCCAGATCATACCATCAGTCTCACAGTAATCCAGTATTTTCATCTGTTCAATCTGTACAGAATAGGGATGGGAAGATTATCCGATACATATTGATACGCCGACGCGCGTGCACGATCCCAGTGCATCGGTAGAGAAGCTGCGAGTGAATGAAAAGTTTGGAATGATATCACGATGCATCAGTTATTGAATGTATCGATAAAATTCTATCCATTCAATAGAATATATTTTTACTTGCATTTAAAAGTATTACTATTTATTTGGGTAAAGTTTTCTTTCCTTCAGACCCACATTAACATGCGCCATGGATTGGCGGATGTGTACACTGCACACTAACAGTCTGAGCTCTGTGGATGGACTGTCGCACAAACGCTGCGGATGAATACTGTAATGTCCGTATGTGAATCTGACAGACATAGAAGGAGGAGACGACATGTGGTTTCTGAATGTGTACTTCTTACTACATCAACTGTACTGAATACTGCCATACGTACCAGAGATACCTTACCAGTCAAAAGTTTTAGAACACCCCAATTTTTCCAGTTTTTGTATTGAAATTCCAGCAGTTCAAGTCCAATGAACAGCTTGAAATGGTACAAAGGTAAGTGGTGAACTGCCATAGTTAAAAAAAAAAAAAAAAAGGTAAGGTTAAGCAAAACTGAAAAATAATGTACATTTCAGAATTCTACAAAAGGAGAACAAGAAATGGGTGAACAACTGAAAGCATTTCTGCAGCAGTGGAGGTTGATCAAGTCTGGAAAGTTGGTGGTTCAATTCCTGCAGGTGTCCCAACGTTTGTGAATTCCTTCCACCCCCTGTGTCTGCAGAACAGGAGTGTGGAACACACTGTGGTACCAGACCCATGGAGCAGGACTGGAACAGGACTGGACTGAAGAAAGGAGTGTGGTACTGTAAAAATGGAAAAGAGGAAAAGGAATGAACCAGAGAAGAGAGACAGAGCAGCAGAAGAGGGAAAAATGGAGGTGTGTCCTCCAGAGAAATGTCCAAGAAAGTCCAGGTGTCAGGAAGTCCAGTTTCCTTCAGCATCCAAAGGCACTGAAACTGGACTGGAAATGCAGACAGAAGAGGTCTGGAAGAAGCACAGACACAACAGAAGAAGAAGAAGAGTTTAGGACAGAAAACAGCTGGAGTGAGAGGAGACTGACAGGACAACAGCTGAAAGAAGAGAGAAGACAGAGGAGGAGGAAGAGAGGAGGTCATAGAGGAGGAGGAGAGGAGACTGACAGGACAACAGCTGAAAGAAGAGAGAAGAGAGAGGAGGAGGAGGAAGAGAGGAGGTCATAGAGGAGGAGGAGAGGAGACTGACAGGACAACAGCTGAAAGAAGAGAGAAGAGAGAGGAGGAGGAGGAAGAGAGGAGGTCATAGAGGAGGAGGAGAGGAGACTGACAGGACAACAGCTGAAAGAAGAGAGAAGAGAGAGGAGGAGGAAGAGAGGAGGTCATAGAGGAGGAGGAGAGGAGACTGACAGGACAACAGCTGAAAGAAGAGAGAAGAGAGAGGAGGAGGAGGAAGAGAGGAGGTCATAGAGGAGGAGGAGAGGAGACTGACAGGACAACAGCTGAAAGAAGAGAGAAGATAGTGGTCGGAGTAAGCAAGTCTGAGTTTACACTGGGAACAGAAGACTGAACAGTTACAGGTTTGATGAGTCCATAAGCCCTTCTTCTAGTCTTCAGTAGTCCACTGGCGATGTTTCATGGCCCAGGTAAGCCTCTTTTTCTTATTCTGAAGTCTCACCAATGGCTTTCTGCTGCAAATCGACCCATCAAACCTGCAACTGGAAGTCTTCTCTTCACAGTTGAAACTGAGACTTGCTTACTCCGACCACTATTGATCTGTGCTTTCAGCTGTTGTCCTGTCAGTCTCCTCTCACTCCAGCTGTTGACTGTCTTATGACAGTCAACAGCTTGTCTTCTGCTTCTGTTGTGTCTTTGCTTCTTCCAAACCTCTTCTGTCTGCATTTCCAGTCCAGTTTCAGTGCCTTTGGATGCTGAAGGAAACTGGACTTCCTGACACCTGGACTTTCTTGGACATTTCTCTGGAGGACACACCTACATTTTTCACTCTTCTGATGCTCTGTCTCTCTTCTATGGTTCATTCCTTTTCACAAACGTTGGGACACCCAGAGGAATTGAACCACCAACTTTCCAGGCTTGATCAACCTCCACTGTTGCAGAACTGCTTTAAGTTGCTAACCCATTTCTTGTTCGCCTTTTTGTATAATTCTGAAATGGACATTATTACCTCCGCCAAGGAGGTTATATTTTTGTCTGCGTTGGTTTGTCTGTCTGTCTGCCCGTGTACAAGATAACTCAAAAAGTTATGAACGGATTTGGATGAAAATTTCAGGAAATGTTGATACTGGCATAAGGAACAACGCTCTACGAGTCCAGACCTCCGCCAAGGCAGATCAGCGGCCCCACCACCACCACCCCCCACCCCCAATCACCACCAAAATTTCATCATTTGTTCCTTGTGCCAGTATCAACATTTCCTGAAAATTTCATCCAAATCCATCCCTT